>NW_026776830.1:0-34379 GCF_030936135.1 Gavia stellata
TCGAACACAAACACTTGGGCTCTGAACTTGTTTAGCCTACTAAAACTTCCAACGTACACAGCCTCTCCTGCTCAATCTGGCCAGAGCTCAACACCGAAATTGCGAACGTCCAGCGATTGCTCCTACACTAAAGGTGCCAGCCCTGAAAGCTCTTGCTGGTCCTCATCTCCCACTGGTAACCTCTCAAACGAACCACAAACACTTGGGCTCTGAACTTGTTTCGCCTACTAAAACTTCCAACGTACACAGCCTCTCCTGCTCAATCTGGCCAGAGCTCAACACCGAAATTGCGAACGTCCAGGGATTGCTCCTACACTAAAGGTGCCAGCCCTGAAAGCTCTTGCTGGTCCTCATCTCCCACTGGTAACCTCTCAAACGAACCACAAACACTTGGGCTCTGAACTTGTTTAGCCTACTAAAACTTCCAACGTACACAGCCTCTCCTGCTCAATCTGGCCAGAGCTCAACACCGAAATTGCGAACGTCCAGCGATTGCTCCTACACTAAAGGTGCCAGCCCTGAAAGCTCTTGCTGGTCCTCATCTCCCACTGGTAACCTCTCAAACGAACCACAAACACTTGGGCTCTAAACTTGTTTAGCCTACTAAAACTTCCAACGTACACAGCCTCTCCTGCTCAATCTGGCCAGAGCTCAACACCGAAATTGCGAACGTCCAGCGATTGCTCCTACACTAAAGGTGCCAGCCCTGAAAGCTCTTGCTGGTCCTCATCTCCCACTGGTAACCTCTCAAACGAACCACAAACACTTGGGCTCTAACTTGTTTAGCCTACTAAAACTTCCAACGTACACAGCCTCTCCTGCTCAATCTGGCCAGAGCTCAACACCGAAATTGCGAACGTCCAGCGATTGCTCCTACACTAAAGGTGCCAGCCCTGAAAGCTCTTGCTGGTCCTCATCTCCCACTGGTAACCTCTCAAATGAACCACAAACACTTGGGCTCTGAACTTGTTTAGCCTACTAAAAACTTCCAACGTACACAGCCTCTCCTGCTCAATCTGGCCAGAGCTCAACACCGAAATTGCGAACGTCCAGCGATTGCTCCTACACTAAAGGTGCCAGCCCTGAAAGCTCCTGCTGGTCCTCATCTCCCACTGGTAACCTCTCAAACGAATCACAAACACTTGGGCTCTGAACTTGTTTCGCCTACTAAAACTTCCAACGTACACAGCCTCTCCTGCTCAATCTGGCCAGAGCTCAACACCGAAATTGCGAACGTCCAGCGATTGCTCCTACACTAAAGGTGCCAGCCCTGAAAGCTCTTGCTGGTCCTCATCTCCCACTGGTAACCTCTCAA
Organism: Gavia stellata; assembly: GCF_030936135.1. NCBI lineage: Eukaryota > Metazoa > Chordata > Aves > Gaviiformes > Gaviidae > Gavia > Gavia stellata. The sequence goes on from NW_026776830.1 coordinate 1,316, forward strand.
ACAAACCACAAACACTTGGGCTCTGAACTTGTTTAGCCTACTAAAACTTCCAACGTACACAGCCTCTCCTGCTCAATCTGGCCAGAGCTCAACACCGACATTGCGAACGTCCAGCGATTGCTCCTACACTAAAGGTGCCAGCCCTGAAAGCTCTTGCTGGTCCTCATCTCCCACTGGTAACCTCTCAAACGAACCACAAACACTTGGGCTCTCAACTTGTTTCGCCTACTAAAACTTCCAACGTACACAGCCTCTCCTGCTCAATCTGGCCAGAGCTCAACACCGAAATTGCGAACGTCCAGCGATTGCTCCTACACTAAAGGTGCCAGCCCTGAAAGCTCCTGCTGGTCCTCATCTCCCACTGGTAACCTCTCAAACGAACCACAAACACTTGGGCTCTGAACTTGTTTAGCCTACTAAAACTTCCAACGTACACAGCCTCTCCTGCTCAATCTGGCCAGAGCTCAACACCGAAATTGCGAACGTCCAGCGATTGCTCCTACACTAAAGGTGCCAGCCCTGAAAGCTCTTGCTGGTCCTCATCTCCCACTGGTAACCTCTCAAACGAACCACAAACACTTGGGCTCTGAACTTGTTTCGCCTACTAAAACTTCCAACGTACACAGCCTCTCCTGCTCAATCTGGCCAGAGCTCAACACCGAAATTGCGAACGTCCAGGGATTGCTCCTACACTAAAGGTGCCAGCCCTGAAAGCTCTTGCTGGTCCTCATCTCCCACTGGTAACCTCTCAAACGAACCACAAACACTTGGCTCTGAACTTGTTTAGCCTACTAAAACTTCCAACGTACACAGCCTCTCCTGCTCAATCTGGCCAGAGCTCAACACCGACATTGCGAACGTCCAGCGATTGCTCCTACACTAAAGGTGCCAGCCCTGAAAGCTCTTGCTGGTCCTCATCTCCCACTGGTAACCTCTCAAACGAACCACAAACACTTGGGCTCTGAACTTGTTTAGCCTACTAAAACTTCCAACGTACACAGCCTCTCCTGCTCAATCTGGCAAGAGCTCAACACCGAAATTGCGAACGTCCAGCGATTGCTCCTACACTAAAGGTGCCAGCCCTGAAAGCTCTTGCTGGTCCTCATCTCCCACTGGTAACCTCTCAAACGAACCACAAACACTTGGCCTCTGAACTTGTTTAGCCTACTAAAACTTCCAACGTACACAGCCTCTCCTGCTCAATCTGGCCAGAGCTCAACACCGAAATTGCGAACGTCCAGCGATTGCTCCTACACTAAAGGTGCCAGCCCTGAAAGCTCTGCTGGTCCTCATCTCCCACTGGTAACCTCTCAAACGAATCACAAACACTTGGGCTCTGAACTTGTTTAGCCTACTAAAACTTCCAACGTACACAGCCTCTCCTGCTCAATCTGGCCAGAGCTCAACACCGAAATTGCGAACGTCCAGCGATTGCTCCTACACTAAAGGTGCCAGCCCTGAAAGCTCTTGCTGGTCCTCATCTCCCACTGGTAACCTCTCAAACGAACCACAAACACTTGGGCTCTGAACTTGTTTAGCCTACTAAAACTTCCAACGTACACAGCCTCTCCTGCTCAATCTGGCCAGAGCTCAACACCGAAATTGCGAACGTCCAGCGATTGCTCCTACACTAAAGGTGCCAGCCCTGAAAGCTCTTGCTGGTCCTCATCTCCCACTGGTAACCTCTCAAACGAACCACAAACACTTGGGCTCTGAACTTGTTTAGCCTACTAAAACTTCCAACGTACACAGCCTCTCCTGCTCAATCTGGCCAGAGCTCAACACCGAAATTGCGAACGTCCAGCGATTGCTCCTACACTAAAGGTGCCAGCCCTGAAAGCTCCTGCTGGTCCTCATCTCCACTGGTAACCTCTCAAACGAACCACAAACACTTGGGCTCTGAACTTGTTTAGCCTACTAAAACTTCCAACGTACACAGCCTCTCCTGCTCAATCTGGCCAGAGCTCAACACCGAAATTGCGAACGTCCAGCGATTGCTCCTACACTAAAGGTGCCAGCCCTGAAAGCTCCTGCTGGTCCTCATCTCCCACTGGTAACCTCTCAAACGAATCACAAACACTTGGGCTCTGAACTTGTTTAGCCTACTAAAACTTCCAACGTACACAGCCTCTCCTGCTCAATCTGGCCAGAGCTCAACACCGAAATTGCGAACGTCAGCGATTGCTCCTACACTAAAGGTGCCAGCCCTGAAAGCTCTTGCTGGTCCTCATCTCCCACTGGTAACCTCTCAAACAAACCACAAACACTTGGGCTCTGAACTTGTTTAGCCTACTAAAACTTCCAACGTACACAGCCTCTCCTGCTCAATCTGGCCAGAGCTCAACACCGAAATTCCGAACGTCCAGCGATTGCTCCTACACTAAAGGTGCCAGCCCTGAAAGCTCTTGCTGGTCCTCATCTCCCACTGGTAACCTCTCAAACGAACCACAAACACTTGGGCTCTGAACTTGTTTAGCCTACTAAAACTTCCAACGTACACAGCCTCTCCTGCTCAATCTGGCCAGAGCTCAACACCGACATTGCGAACGTCCAGCAATTGCTCCTACACTAAAGGTGCCAGCCCTGAAAGCTCTTGCTGGTCCTCATCTCCCACTGGTAACCTCTCAAACGAACCACAAACACTTGGGCTCTGAACTTGTTTCGCCTACTAAAACTTCCAACGTACACAGCCTCTCCTGCTCAATCTGGCCAGAGCTCAACACCGAAATTGCGAACGTCCAGCGATTGCTCCTACACTAAAGGTGCCAGCCCTGAAAGCTCTTGCTGGTCCTCATCTCCCACTGGTAACCTCTCAAATGAACCACAAACACTTGGGCTCTGAACTTGTTTCGCCTACTAAAACTTCCAACGTACACAGCCTCTCCTGCTCAATCTGGCCAGAGCTCAACACCGAAATTGCGAACGTCCAGCGATTGCTCCTACACTAAAGGTGCCAGCCCTGAAAGCTCTTGCTGGTCCTCATCTCCCACTGGTAACCTCTCAAACGAACCACAAACACTTGGGCTCTGAACTTGTTTAGCCTACTAAAACTTCCAACGTACACAGCCTCTCCTGCTCAATCTGGCCAGAGCTCAACACCGAAATTGCGAACGTCCAGCGATTGCTCCTACACTAAAGGTGCCAGCCCTGAAAGCTCTTGCTGGTCCTCATCTCCCACTGGTAACCTCTCAAACGAACCACAAACACTTGGGCTCTGAACTTGTTTCGCCTACTAAAACTTCCAACGTACACAGCCTCTCCTGCTCAATCTGGCCAGAGCTCAACACCGAAATTGCGAACGTCCAGGGATTGCTCCTACACTAAAGGTGCCAGCCCTGAAAGCTCTTGCTGGTCCTCATCTCCCACTGGTAACCTCTCAAACGAACCACAAACACTTGGGCTCTCAACTTGTTTAGCCTACTAAAACTTCCAACGTACACAGCCTCTCCTGCTCAATCTGGCCAGAGCTCAACACCGAAATTGCGAACGTCCAGCGATTGCTCCTACACTAAAGGTGCCAGCCCTGAAAGCTCCTGCTGGTCCTCATCTCCCACTGGTAACCTCTCAAACGAATCACAAACACTTGGGCTCTGAACTTGTTTAGCCTACTAAAACTTCCAACGTACACAGCCTCTCCTGCTCAATCTGGCCAGAGCTCAACACCGAAATTGCGAACGTCCAGCGATTGCTCCTACACTAAAGGTGCCAGCCCTGAAAGCTCTTGCTGGTCCTCATCTCCCACTGGTAACCTCTCAAACGAACCACAAACACTTGGGCTCTGAACTTGTTTAGCCTACTAAAACTTCCAACGTACACAGCCTCTCCTGCTCAATCTGGCCAGAGCTCAACACCGAAATTGCGAACGTCCAGCGATTGCTCCTACACTAAAGGTGCCAGCCCTGAAAGCTCTTGCTGGTCCTCATCTCCCACTGGTAACCTCTCAAACGAACCACAAACACTTGGGCTCTGAACTTGTTTAGCCTACTAAAACTTCCAACGTACACAGCCTCTCCTGCTCAATCTGGCCAGAGCTCAACACCGAAATTGCGAACGTCCAGCGATTGCTCCTACACTAAAGGTGCCAGCCCTGAAAGCTCCTGCTGGTCCTCATCTCCCACTGGTAACCTCTCAAACGAACCACAAACACTTGGGCTCTGAACTTGTTTCGCCTACTAAAACTTCCAACGTACACAGCCTCTCCTGCTCAATCTGGCCAGAGCTCAACACCGAAATTGCGAACGTCCAGCGATTGCTCCTACACTAAAGGTGCCAGCCCTGAAAGCTCTTGCTGGTCCTCATCTCCCACTGGTAACCTCTCAAACGAACCACAAACACTTGGGCTCTGAACTTGTTTAGCCTACTAAAACTTCCAACGTACACAGCCTCTCCTGCTCAATCTGGCCAGAGCTCAACACCGAAATTGCGAACGTCCAGCGATTGCTCCTACACTAAAGGTGCCAGCCCTGAAAGCTCCTGCTGGTCCTCATCTCCCACTGGTAACCTCTCAAACGAATCACAAACACTTGGGCTCTGAACTTGTTTAGCCTACTAAAACTTCCAACGTACACAGCCTCTCCTGCTCAATCTGGCCAGAGCTCAACACCGAAATTGCGAACGTCCAGCGATTGCTCCTACACTAAAGGTGCCAGCCCTGAAAGCTCTTGCTGGTCCTCATCTCCCACTGGTAACCTCTCAAACGAACCACAAACACTTGGGCTCTGAACTTGTTTAGCCTACTAAAACTTCCAACGTACACAGCCTCTCCTGCTCAATCTGGCCAGAGCTCAACACCGAAATTGCGAACGTCCAGCGATTGCTCCTACACTAAAGGTGCCAGCCCTGAAAGCTCCTGCTGGTCCTCATCTCCCACTGGTAACCTCTCAAACGAATCACAAACACTTGGGCTCTGAACTTGTTTAGCCTACTAAAACTTCCAACGTACACAGCCTCTCCTGCTCAATCTGGCCAAAATTCACCAACGAAATTGCGAACGTCCAGGGATTGCTCCTACACTAAAGGTGCCAGCCCTGAAAGCTCTTGCTGGTCCTCATCTCCCACTGGTAACCTCTCAACGAATCGAACCACAAACACTTGGGCTCTGAACTTGTTTAGCCTACTAAAACTTCCAACGTACACAGCCTCTCCTGCTCAATCTGGCCAGAGCTCAACACCGACATTGCGAACGTCCAGGGATTGCTCCTACACTAAAGGTGCCAGCCCTGAAAGCTCTTGCTGGTCCTCATCTCCCACTGGTAACCTCTCAAACGAACCACAAACACTTGGGCTCTGAACTTGTTTAGCCTACTAAAACTTCCAACGTACACAGCCTCTCCTGCTCAATCTGGCCAGAGCTCAACACCGAAATTGCGAACGTCCAGCGATTGCTCCTACACTAAAGGTGCCAGCCCTGAAAGCTCTTGCTGGTCCTCATCTCCCACTGGTAACCTCTCAAACGAACCACAAACACTTGGGCTCTGAACTTGTTTAGCCTACTAAAACTTCCAACGTACACAGCCTCTCCTGCTCAATCTGGCCAGAGCTCAACACCGAAATTGCGAACGTCCAGCGATTGCTCCTACACTAAAGGTGCCAGCCCTGAAAGCTCTTGCTGGTCCTCATCTCCCACTGGTAACCTCTCAAACGAACCACAAACACTTGGGCTCTGAACTTGTTTAGCCTACTAAAACTTCCAATGTACACAGCCTCTCCTGCTCAATCTGGCCAGAGCTCAACACCGAAATTGCGAACGTCCAGCGATTGCTCCTACACTAAAGGTGCCAGCCCTGAAAGCTCTTGCTGGTCCTCATCTCCCACTGGTAACCTCTCAAACGAACCACAAACACTTGGGCTCTGAACTTGTTTAGCCTACTAAAACTTCCAACGTACACAGCCTCTCCTGCTCAATCTGGCCAGAGCTCAACACCGAAATTGCGAACGTCCAGCGATTGCTCCTACACTAAAGGTGCCAGCCCTGAAAGCTCTTGCTGGTCCTCATCTCCCACTGGTAACCTCTCAAACGAACCACAAACACTTGGGCTCTGAACTTGTTTAGCCTACTAAAACTTCCAACGTACACAGCCTCTCCTGCTCAATCTGGCCAGAGCTCAACACCGAAATTGCGAACGTCCAGCGATTGCTCCTACACTAAAGGTGCCAGCCCTGAAAGCTCTTGCTGGTCCTCATCTCCCACTGGTAACCTCTCAAACGAACCACAAACACTTGGCCTCTGAACTTGTTTAGCCTACTAAAACTTCCAACGTACACAGCCTCTCCTGCTCAATCTGGCCAGAGCTCAACACCGAAATTGCGAACGTCCAGCGATTGCTCCTACACTAAAGGTGCCAGCCCTGAAAGCTCCTGCTGGTCCTCATCTCCCACTGGTAACCTCTCAAACGAATCACAAACACTTGGGCTCTGAACTTGTTTAGCCTACTAAAACTTCCAACGTACACAGCCTCTCCTGCTCAATCTGGCCAGAGCTCAACACCGAAATTGCGAACGTCCAGCGATTGCTCCTACACTAAAGGTGCCAGCCCTGAAAGCTCTTGCTGGTCCTCATCTCCCACTGGTAACCTCTCAAACGAACCACAAACACTTGGGCTCTGAACTTGTTTAGCCTACTAAAACTTCCAACGTACACAGCCTCTCCTGCCCAATCTGGCCAGAGCTCAACACCGACATTGCGAACGTCCAGCGATTGCTCCTACACTAAAGGTGCCAGCCCTGAAAGCTCTTGCTGGTCCTCATCTCCTACTGGTAACCTCTCAAACGAACCACAAACACTTGGGCTCTGAACTTGTTTCGCCTACTAAAACTTCCAACGTACACAGCCTCTCCTGCTCAATCTGGCCAGAGCTCAACACCGAAATTGCGAACGTCCAGCGATTGTTCCTACACTAAAGGTGCCAGCCCTGAAAGCTCCTGCTGGTCCTCATCTCCCACTGGTAACCTCTCAAACGAACCACAAACACTTGGGCTCTGAACTTGTTTCGCCTACTAAAACTTCCAACGTACACAGCCTCTCCTGCTCAATCTGGCCAGAGCTCAACACCGAAATTGCGAACGTCCAGCGATTGCTCCTACACTAAAGGTGCCAGCCCTGAAAGCTCTTGCTGGTCCTCATCTCCCACTGGTAACCTCTCAAATGAACCACAAACACTTGGGCTCTGAACTTGTTTAGCCTACTAAAACTTCCAACGTACACAGCCTCTCCTGCTCAATCTGGCCAGAGCTCAACACCGAAATTGCGAACGTCCAGGGATTGCTCCTACACTAAAGGTGCCAGCCCTGAAAGCTCCTGCTGGTCCTCATCTCCCACTGGTAACCTCTCAAACGAATCACAAACACTTGGGCTCTGAACTTGTTTAGCCTACTAAAACTTCCAACGTACACAGCCTCTCCTGCTCAATCTGGCCAGAGCTCAACACCGAAATTGCGAACGTCCAGCGATTGCTCCTACACTAAAGGTGCCAGCCCTGAAAGCTCTTGCTGGTCCTCATCTCCCACTGGTAACCTCTCAAACGAACCACAAACACTTGGGCTCTGAACTTGTTTAGCCTACTAAAACTTCCAACGTACACAGCCTCTCCTGCTCAATCTGGCCAGAGCTCAACACCGAAATTGCGAACGTCCAGCGATTGCTCCTACACTAAAGGTGCCAGCCCTGAAAGCTCTTGCTGGTCCTCATCTCCCACTGGTAACCTCTCAAACGAACCACAAACACTTGGGCTCTGAACTTGTTTAGCCTACTAAAACTTCCAACGTACACAGCCTCTCCTGCTCAATCTGGCCAGAGCTCAACACCGAAATTGCGAACGTCCAGCGATTGCTCCTACACTAAAGGTGCCAGCCCTGAAAGCTCTTGCTGGTCCTCATCTCCCACTGGTAACCTCTCAAACGAACCACAAACACTTGGCCTCTGAACTTGTTTAGCCTACTAAAACTTCCAACGTACACAGCCTCTCCTGCTCAATCTGGCCAGAGCTCAACACCGAAATTGCGAACGTCCAGCGATTGCTCCTACACTAAAGGTGCCAGCCCTGAAAGCTCTTGCTGGTCCTCATCTCCCACTGGTAACCTCTCAAACGAACCACAAACACTTGGCCTCTGAACTTGTTTAGCCTACTAAAACTTCCAACGTACACAGCCTCTCCTGCTCAATCTGGCCAGAGCTCAACACCGAAATTGCGAACGTCCAGCGATTGCTCCTACACTAAAGGTGCCAGCCCTGAAAGCTCTTGCTGGTCCTCATCTCCCACTGGTAACCTCTCAAACGAACCACAAACACTTGGCCTCTGAACTTGTTTAGCCTACTAAAACTTCCAACGTACACAGCCTCTCCTGCTCAATCTGCCCAAAATTCACCAACGAAATTACGAACGTCCAGCGACTGCTCCTACACTCAAGGCGCCAGCCCTGAAAGCTCTTGCTGGTCCTCATCTCCCACTGGTAACCTCTAAAACGAACCACAAACACGAGGGCTCTGAACTTGTTTACTCTACTACAACTTCCAACGAACACAGACTCCCCTGCTCAATCTGGCCAGAGCTCAACACCGAAATTGCGAACGTTCAGCAATTGGACCTACACCAAAGGTGACAGCCCTGAAAGCTCTTGCTGGTCCTTATCTCCCACTGGTAACCACTCAGACGAACCACAAATACTTGGGCTCTGAACTTGTTTAGACACTCAAAGGTCCAGACGTATCATTGCTTCTTCTCGCTAATTCACGTCAGAGCTCAACACCGAACTTGCGAACATCCACCGATTGCTCCTACACTAAAGGTGCCAGCCCTGAAAGCTCTTGCTGGTCCTCATCTCCCACTGGTAACCTCTCAAACGAACCACAGACACTTGGGCTCTCAAGTTGTTTAGACTACTAAAACTTCCAACGTACACAGACTCCCCTGCTCAATCTGGCCAGAGCTCAACACCGATATTGCGAACATCCAGTAATTGGTCCTACACTAAAGGTGCCAGCCCTGACCTCTCTTGCTCGTCCTCATCTCCCACTGGTAACCTCTCAAACGAACCACAAACACCTGGGCTCTGAACTTATTTGGACACTCCAAGGTCCAGACGTATCATCACTTCCTCTCTCTAATTCACGTCAGAGCTCAACACTGAACTTGAGAACGTCCACCGATTCCTCCTACACTAAAGCTGCCAGCCCTGAAACCTCTTGGTGGTCCTCATCTCCCTCTGCTGACCTCTCAAATGAACCACAAACACTTGGGCTCTCAACTTGTTTAGACACTCCAAGGTCCAGACATATCTTCGCTTCCTCTCGCTAATTCACGTCAGAGATCAACACCGAAATTGCAAACTTGCAACGATTGCTCCCACACTAAAGCTGCCAGTCCTGAAAGCTCTTGCTGGTCCTCATCTACAACTAGTAACCTCTAAAACGAACGACAAACACTTGGGCTCTGAACTTGTTTAGGCTACTAAACCTTCCAACATACACTCCATCTCTTCCTCAGTCTGGCCAGAGCTCAACACCGAAATTGCAAACGTCCAGATATTAAGCTTACACTAAAGGTGCCAGCCCTGAAAGCTGTTGCTGGTCCTCATCTCCCACTGGTAACCTCTAAAACGAACCACAAACACTTGGGCTCTGAACTTGTTTAGACACTCAGAGGTCCAGACGTATCATCACTTCCTCTCTCTAATTCACGTCAGAGCTCAACACCGAAATTGCGAACATCCACCGATTCCTCCTACACTAAAGCTGCCAGCCCTGAAACCTCTTGCTGGTCCTCATCTCCCTCTGCTGACCTCTCAAACGAACCACAAACACTTGGGCTCTGAACTTGTTTAGACACTCTAAGGTCCAGAAATATCATCACTTCCCCTCACTAATTCACGTCAGAGCTCAACACCGAAATTGCGAACGTCCAGCGACTATTGCTACACTCAAGGTGCCAGCCGTGAAAGCTGTTGCTGGTCCTCATCTCCCACCGGTAACCTCTAAAAGGAACCTCCAGCATTTGGGCTCTGAACTTGGTTAGACACTCCAAGGTCCAGACGTATGATCGCTTCCTCTCACTAATTCACATCAGAGATCAACACCGAAATTGCGAACTTGCAACGATTGCTCCCACACTAAAACTGCGAGTCCTGAAAGCTCTTGCTGGTCCTCATCTCCAACTAGTAACCGCTAAAACGAACCTCAAGTACTTGGGCTCTGAAATTGTTTAGCCTACTAAACCTTCCAACATACACTGCATATCTTGCTCAATCTGGCCAGAGCTCAACACCGAAATTGCGAACGTCCAGCGATTGCTCCTACACTAATGGTGCCAGCCCTGAAACCTCTTGCTGGTCCTCATCTCCCACTGGTAACCTCTAAAACGAACCACAAACACGTGGGCTCTGAACTTATTTAGACACTCAACGGTCCGGATGTGTCATCGCTTCCTCTCGCTAATTCACGTCAGAGCTCAACACCGAACTTGCGAACGTCCAGCGATTGCTCCTACACTGAAGATGCCAGCCCTGAAAGCTCTTGCTGGTCCTCATCTCCCACTGGTAACCGCTAGAACGAACCTCAAGCACTGGGGCTCTGAAGTTGTTTCGGCTACTAAAACTTCCAACGTACACAGACTCCCCTGCTCAATCTGGCCAGAGCACAACACCGATATTGCGAACGTCCAGCAATTGGTACTACACTAAAGGTGCCAGCCCTGAAAGCTGTTGTTGGTCCTCATCTCCCACTGCTAACCTCTAAAACGAACCACAAACACTTGGGCTCTGAACTTGTTTAGACACTCAAAGGTCCACACATATGATCACTTCCTCTTGCTAACTCACGTCAGAGCTCAACACCCAAATTGCGAACATCCAGCAATTGCTCCTACACTAAAGGTGCCAGCCCTGAAAGCTCTTGCTGGTCCTCATCTCCCACTACTAACCTCTAAAACAAACCACAAACACTTGGCCTCTGAACTTGTTTAGACACTCGAAGGTCCAAACGTATCAGCGCTTCCACTCGCTAATTCACAGCAGAGCTCAACACCGAAATTGCGAACGTCCAGCGATTGCTCCTACACTCAAGGTGGCAGCCTGAAAGCTCTTGCTGGTCCTCATCTCCCACTGGTAACCTCTAAAACGAACCACAAACACTTGGCCTCTGAACTTGTTTAGACACTCAAAGATCCACACATATGATCACTTCCTCTTGCTAACTCACGTCAGAGCTCAACACCAATATAGCGAACGTCCAGCGACTGCTCCTACACTCACGGTGCCAGGCCTGAAGCCTCTTGCTGGTCCTCATCTCCCACTGGTAACCTCCAAAAGGAACCACAAACAGACTCTCATAGGTCCAGATGTATCATCGCTTCCTATCGCTAATTCACGTCAGAGCTCAACACCAAAATTGTGAACGTCCAGCGATTGCTCCTACACTACAGGTGCCAGCCCTGAAAGCTCTTGCTGGTCCTCATCTCCCACTGGTAACCTCTCAAACGAACCACAAGCACTGGGTCTCTCAACTTGTTGAGGCTACTAAAACTTCCAGCATACACTCCCTCTCCTGCTCATTCTGGCCAGAGCTCAACACCGAAATTGCAAACGTCCAGCGATTGCTCCTACACTAAAGGTGCCAGCCCTGAAAGCTGCTGCTGGTCCTCATCTCCCACTGGTAACCTCTAAAAGGAACCACTACCGCTTGGGCTCTGAACGTGCTTAGACACTCAAATGGCCAGATGTATGATCGCTTCCTCTCGCTAATTCAAGTCAAAGATCAACACTGAAATCGCAAACATCCAGGGATTGCTCCTACAATAAAGGTGCCAGGCCTGAAGGTACTTGCTGGTCCTCATCTCCCACTGGTAACCTCTAAAATGAACCATAAACACTTGGGCACTGAACTTGTTTAGTCTACTAAAACTTCCAACATACACTCCATCTCCTGCTCAATCTGGACAGAGGTCAACACCGAACTTCAAACGTCCACCGATTGCTCCTACACTAAAGATGCCAGCCCTGAAAGCTGTTGCTGGTCCTCATCTCCCACTGGTAACCTCTAAGACGAACAACAAAACCTTGGGCTCTGAACTTGTTTAGACACTCAAAGGTCCAGACGTATCATCGCTTCCTCTCGCTAATTCACGTCAGAGCTCAACACCGAAATTGCCAACATCCAGCGATTGCTCCTACAATAAAGGTGCCAGCCCTGAAAGCTCTTGCTGGTCCTCGTCTCCCACTGGAAACCTTTAAAACGAACCAGAAACACTTGGGCTCTCAACTTTTCTAGACACTCTGAGGTCCAGACGTATCATCGCTTCCTCTCACTAATTCACGTCATAGCTCAACATCGATATTGCGAACGTCCAGCGATTGCTCCTACACTAATGGTGCCAGCCCTGAAAGCTCTTGCTGATCCTCATCTCCCTCTGCTAACCGCTAAACGAACCTCAAGCACTTAGACTCTGAACTTGTTTTGACACTCTAAGATCCAGACGTATCTTCGCTTCCTCTCGCTAATTCACGTCAGAGCTCAACACCGATATTGCGAACGTCCACCGATTGCTCCTACACTAAAGGTGCCAGCCCTGAAAGCTCTTGCTGGTCCTCATCTCCCACTGGTAACCTCTCAAACGAACCACAAACACTTGGCCTCTGAACTTGTTTAGACACTCAAAGGTCCAGACGTATCATCGCTTCCTGTCGCTAACTCGCGTCAGAGCTCAACACCGAAATTGCAAACGTCCACCCATTGCTCCTACAATAAAGGTGCCAGCCTTGACAGCTGTTGCTGGTCCTCATCTCCCACTGGTAACCTCTAAAACGAACCACAAACACTTGGGCTCTGAACTTTTTCAGGCTACTAAGACTTCCAACATACACTCCCTCTCCTGCTCAGTCTGGCCAGAGCTCAACACCGAAATTGCCAACGTCCAGTGATTACTCTTAAACTAAAGGTGCCAGCCCTGAAACCTCTTGCTGGTCCTCATCTCCCACTGGTAACCTCTAAAACGAACCACAAACACGTGGGCTCTGAACTTATTTAGACACTCAACGGTCCAGATGTGTCATCGCTTCCTCTCGCTAATTCACGTCAGAGCTCAACACCGAACTTGCGAACGTCCAGCGATTGCTCCTACACTGAAGATGCCAGCCCTGAAAGCTCTTGCTGGTCCTCATCTCCCACTGGTAACCGCTAGAACGAACCTCAAGCACTGGGGCTCTGAAGTTGTTTCGGCTACTAAAACTTCCAACGTACACAGACTCCCCTGCTCAATCTGGCCAGAGCACAACACCGATATTGCGAACGTCCAGCAATTGGTACTACACTAAAGGTGCCAGCCCTGAAAGCTGTTGTTGGTCCTCATCTCCCACTGCTAACCTCTAAAACGAACCACAAACACTTGGGCTCTGAACTTGTTTAGACACTCAAAGGTCCACACATATGATCACTTCCTCTTGCTAACTCACGTCAGAGCTCAACACCCAAATTGCGAACATCCAGCAATTGCTCCTACACTAAAGGTGCCAGCCCTGAAAGCTCTTGCTGGTCCTCATCTCCCACTACTAACCTCTAAAACAAACCACAAACACTTGGCCTCTGAACTTGTTTAGACACTCGAAGGTCCAAACGTATCAGCGCTTCCACTCGCTAATTCACAGCAGAGCTCAACACCGAAATTGCGAACGTCCAGCGATTGCTCCTACACTCAAGGTGGCAGCCTGAAAGCTCTTGCTGGTCCTCATCTCCCACTGGTAACCTCTAAAACGAACCACAAACACTTGGCCTCTGAACTTGTTTAGACACTCAAAGATCCACACATATGATCACTTCCTCTTGCTAACTCACGTCAGAGCTCAACACCAATATAGCGAACGTCCAGCGACTGCTCCTACACTCACGGTGCCAGGCCTGAAGCCTCTTGCTGGTCCTCATCTCCCACTGGTAACCTCCAAAAGGAACCACAAACAGACTCTCATAGGTCCAGATGTATCATCGCTTCCTATCGCTAATTCACGTCAGAGCTCAACACCAAAATTGTGAACGTCCAGCGATTGCTCCTACACTACAGGTGCCAGCCCTGAAAGCTCTTGCTGGTCCTCATCTCCCACTGGTAACCTCTCAAACGAACCACAAGCACTGGGTCTCTCAACTTGTTGAGGCTACTAAAACTTCCAGCATACACTCCCTCTCCTGCTCATTCTGGCCAGAGCTCAACACCGAAATTGCAAACGTCCAGCGATTGCTCCTACACTAAAGGTGCCAGCCCTGAAAGCTGCTGCTGGTCCTCATCTCCCACTGGTAACCTCTAAAAGGAACCACTACCGCTTGGGCTCTGAACGTGCTTAGACACTCAAATGGCCAGATGTATGATCGCTTCCTCTCGCTAATTCAAGTCAAAGATCAACACTGAAATCGCAAACATCCAGGGATTGCTCCTACAATAAAGGTGCCAGGCCTGAAGGTACTTGCTGGTCCTCATCTCCCACTGGTAACCTCTAAAATGAACCATAAACACTTGGGCACTGAACTTGTTTAGTCTACTAAAACTTCCAACATACACTCCATCTCCTGCTCGATCTGGACAGAGGTCAACACCGAACTTCAAACGTCCACCGATTGCTCCTACACTAAAGATGCCAGCCCTGAAAGCTGTTGCTGGTCCTCATCTCCCACTGGTAACCTCTAAGATGAACAACAAAACCTTGGGCTCTGAACTTGTTTAGACACTCAAAGGTCCAGACGTATCATCGCTTCCTCTTGCTAATTCACGTCAGAGCTCAACACCGAAATTGCCAACATCCAGCGATTGCTCCTACAATAAAGGTGCCAGCCCTGAAAGCTCTTGCTGGTCCACGTCTCCCACTAGAAACCTTTAAAATGAACCAGAAACACTTGGGCTATCAACTTTTAGAGACACTCTGAGGTCCAGACATATCATCGCTTCCTCTCACTAATTCACGTCATAGCTCAACATCGATATTGCGAACGTCCAGCGATTGCTCCTACACTAATGGTGCCAGCCCTGAAAGCTCTTGCTGATCCTCATCTCCCTCTGCTAACCGCTAAAACGAACCTCAAGCACTTAGACTCTGAACTTGTTTTGACACTCTAAGATCCAGACGTATCATCGCTTCCTCTCGCTAATTCACGTCAGAGCTCAACACCGATATTGCGAACGTCCACCGATTGCTCCTACACTAAAGGTGCCAGCCCTGAAAGCTCTTACTGGTCCTCATCTCCCACTGGTAACCTCTCAAACGAACCACAAACACTTGGGCTCTGAACTTGTTTAGACACTCAAAGGTCCAGACGTATCATCGCTTCCTGTCGCTAACTCGCGTCAGAGCTCAACACCGAAATTGCAAACGTCCACCCATTGCTCCTACAATAAAGGTGCCAGCCTTGACAGCTGTTGCTGGTCCTCATCTCCCACTGGTAACCTCTAAAACGAACCACAAACACTTGGGCTCTGAACTTTTTCAGGCTACTAAGACTTCCAACATACACTCCCTCTCCTGCTCAGTCTGGCCAGAGCTCAACACCGAAATTGCCAACGTCCAGTGATTACTCTTAAACTAAAGGTGCCAGCCCTGAAAGCTGTTGCTGGTCCTCACCTCGCACTGGTAACCTCTAAACCGAACCACAAACACTTGGGCTCTCAACTTGTTTCGACACTCAAAAGGTCCAGACGTATCATTGCTTTCTTCTCACTAATTCACCTCAGAGCTCAACACTGAAATTGCAAACGTCCACCGATTGATTGAGTTGCCACAGGATACCTTGCTCTTAGACACCAACCCAGACGACAAGCACCTCACCTTCTCGGACTTCTTGTCAGCATGCTGCTTCGTCCCCCCAAAGCAACGTAACGCACCTGCTAAAAACAAACTTATAAAGCACATGCTGAGGTGCTGCCCAAAACCGCAGTCTGCCTGACGTGATTCTCATCTCCCGCTCTTACCTCAGCTGCTCACCCACCCTGCCTCTGCTCTTTACAGGTTGCTACACTGAGGCTCAGGTACCACCCAGAAGACACACAACAAGGGAAAATTCTAACTTAACCAACAATTCAACACCTGAACATTAACTGCTACTTCAGCCCACTAGTCATGGCTCACCTTGTCTGAGTCAGCTCCAGTGCCTATATACACTTGGTCATTGCTTCCCACCTTCAAAACAAAAAAAAACCTAACCAAAACCTATAAAGTAGTCGTACAGCCACCAGTCGCATCTTCCCTCTGACACCACACAAACCACCCTCCGACTGTGCTCTGCTCACCTCTCTTCCGTTGCCCGTTTGCACATGGCTCATACCTCTGCACCTGGAAAAGCAATACTGAACCAGTCACGTGGATACTGATCAATAGTTTAACAATTCCAGAGGTCTTGTTTCCATTTGGGAATACCATCTGGAGTCCAACTACAGCCTGCCATTAAAAAAAATGGTCATTCCCTGTGTCTGCATAATGCTATGGAAATGACTCTCCTCACCTGCTGCATATACGGCTACTTGCTCTGAAATGGACTGTACACCCTTTGCCTACAAAGTCTAGGCTTATCAAATTATTAACTGGAGAATCTTCCCGCCATTTTCCTGCTGAGTCTATTACTGCTATGCCCCCAGGCAGAGCAGCTCCAACCCAGACAAAAACCATGCACAGACCAACACTGCACACAAACAAGACAAATGACAGGACCCAGAGACAGAAGAACACTCTCTGTAAGAATGACGACTCCCAGACCAGAGATGCCATTGGGCAAGAAGACCTAAGGGGCCGTGGGCAAGAATCTAGGGCAGTTCCAGAGAAGTCGAATGCCATGCCCCATGACAAGAAGATATGGCTGCAACTGGGATGAAGCACGCGCAAGCTGCCTTGCTTAAAGACCCAAGAATGTAGGGATGGAGGGAAGAAGTCCCAGAAAAGTGATCCATTAAAACAGACCACTCAGCATCAGACATGCTGACGTGGCCTGGAACAATGCCGCAAAAGAGGATGACCAGAAACTTCTGAGACGCAAGTCCTATCCACGCTTTAAGCTTGTAATGCAAGAAAAGAAGCACCCAGTTGGCACTATACCGATGCATACAGGCGTTCAAGGCCCTAGGGATGGCACCCGGGGGACATACTGTCTCCATGTCATCTCTGTGATCAAGGAGCACTTCAGGAAGGTCTACGACACAGAAGACAGACCGCACAAGCTACACCACACAGACACAGGCTGGAACTGCCCTGCCCACACTAGTCTTGTGCTGACAAGTAACCCCCTCCCTTTACCTGCCCAAAGGTGACTCTTCCTGGGCAGCCCTCTCCCCTACACTAACTTCAATACCCTCCCTGCAATTCCCAACCTTGTCCCCTCCAACCAGAGCCCCCTCCTCAGTCCCAGTCCTTCCATTTGGCTTTCAGAGGGCCAGGGCTCTGAATCCAGGCTACACCATAAGCTACATCGGCTAACAGGGATATTTCTGCAGTTGCCACATTCCTCTTCATCCTCACAAAAATAGTGCCAGCAGTAAGCATCATATCCATCAATGCCAACCTCTTCCACAACACCCCCCCCGTCCTGAAAAGGAAGGTGGCCTTCTGTTCCCCTGCACCGTGCCAATTCCAAAGTCGGACGCTGTGGCCATCATTGCTTCTGGCATCTAGTCTACCAAGAGACTGAAAACTATTGCTGTGCTTGGGAGAAGTCACCAGCCCCATGCTCCTCCTTGCTACTGTCCCAGCTCACCGCAAATCCAATGCAAAATGCTGCCTGAATGGCACCTGCAAAACCAAGGAGAAACACCTAACCGAGTTGCCATGTGATTAACTACTCTTAGGTGCAGACCCAGCTGACAACCACCTCACCTTCTCAGACCGCTCATCAGCCTGCAGCTTCACCCCTCCCAGCCTGCTCACAGCACCTGAAGAAACCAAAAGGCACATGCTGAGATACTGCCCAAAACCACAGCCTTCCCATCTTTCATTCCTTTACCTTGGCCGCTCACCCACCCTGCTTCTGCCATTCTGCTTGGGCACCACCCATAAAGCACAAACAAGGGATGCTTCTAACCTCACCAACAATACGACACCTGAAAATTAACTGCTCGTTGACCCACTAGTCATGGCTCACCTTCCCTGAGTCACCTCCAGTGCCAATAGCCCGCTTTGCTCATTGCTTCCACCTTCAAAGTAAAGAAATCCCAAACCTGTAAGCTACTCACTCCTGATGCTTATAATCTGAGGGGCCCGCTACAAGCTGCAAAGGTTGTAGGGACAAGTTAGTACTCTGTGAGCAATTGGGTAGGCAATGAGCTGGCCCATACCCTGAAAGACATTATGAATTGTCACTGCTCCTTTCTTAAGAAATGCTAAAGCTCTATGTACAGATGCATACAAAATGCTCACACCTTAAGCCCTGCTAGATAATCTCACCATCACTCTTATTACCAGAAATTATATCAGCAACATACAGCACAACTAGTTAAAAAAAACAAGGTTGCACCTTCAGTAAAGTCAGGAATTCCAGGAAAATGCAAAGCATCTAGAATAAAAAAGCCCTACATACTATTAGATCATTTTGCCAGCTGCAAACACTCAATACAAAATCACTGACCTGAAAAAACCCCCACTACATATAGGTTTACTTTTTATTACATATGCTGCTGAACCTCAACTGGTCCTGAAGCTCTTACCTCAGACAGACACCTCCGCTTCTCTAAACGTCAAAACACCTTTGCCCAAAGAGCTTAGGCAAAAGCAATCAGCTGCAATTAAGCAGCAATCAGCTGAAGGAACAGCAGAGCACCAACACCAGAGAAACCCAGGAGCAGAAGGAGCTCCCTGAGGAGAGGCTGTGGCTCATATACCCCAGGCCTCGCCCACTGCCCTTCCCACAACCACCTGGGGAAGGGGAGGGGTGAATTGCCAGAAGGCATAAAGGCAGCTGGAGGAGCAGCAGGGAGTTTGCTCCTCTGCCTTAGGTTTACAGCATGTAAAGCGCTGAAGAGAGAAAGCAATCCTTACTGGAAATGACAATACCTGCTCTTTTACTACAACTACACCCATTGCATCAGGAATGTGACCGGGTAGGGAGGAAAACTTAATTCTTCGGGGCCGTAGATAGAAAAAGATAGATGTTGCACTAAGCTATGTAAGAAAGTGGTTGATTAAGAGCAATAACTGTATTATTATCAAAAATTATGTGCTTTAGTTTCCTATAAAGAAAATGAAAATGCTATGGAGCAACACTTAATTTCCATCAAGACCATGCGTACCACCTAACTTCTACTGGAACTTCTGGGTAGGACAGAATGACAAAGCAGAATTAGAACCCGTAAGAATCCCTTCTCAAAAACATCTCTGGTTGCAAAGTAAATTATTTAGTGTAAATCGCTGAGTCACCTTGATAGCCTCTCTGACTGACTCCCTTAAGAGAACTAGATGAGTCCCAAAGGGCAGAAAAGACCAAAAAACCATCAAAATACAAGATATGTATCAGACACTATGAAGCAGCCTAACTAGCACCTAAGTAGGTAGAACAACAATAAATTGCAAAACACAATAAAAAACACCATAGGAGATGTGTTGATAAAAACAGATGAAGGCTATTGCCTCCTCTGAAACACTCGGCCGACGACAGACATCTTTGGGGCACCAGATACCAAAGAGAAACACGCGATAAGATGGGAAATAAAAAGACCCCTCTGGGGCACAAAGATGGCTTCGGAAAAGGTTCTGACAGAACAAGAGGCATCGTCACAGCAATTCAAGAAGTCCCGAAGGGGCCAGAGAGACCAAAGTACTCTTGGGGACACAACGAGCTCAAAAGGGAGTTGAACAAAGTACAGATGTCCTCAGGGGACTGAATGGAGGCGCACCAAATGGATGAGAGGACAGAAAGAACACCTGGAGTAACACGTGCGGACTCAGGAAGCATTCTGAGTGGAAAAGAGGGTGCAAAGCACCCTCCTCCCGAGCTAGAACAGGGCACTAGAGCATAGGGGATGTCTCGCGAGAAGTCAGCAAAGGGAGCGGAGGAGTCCCGAGGGGGCCTGAGAGACCAAAGAAGCCTCAGAGGTAACAATGAGGAACTCTGAAGGAGATTTCAACAAAGTATGGATGTTGTCAGGGGGCCAGGGGCTGAACAAAGGCATCCTAAATGGCAAAGAGTAAGATAAGAGCACTCTGAAGAGCGCACAAAAATAAACTGAAAGGGAGCTGAAATTGCAAACGTCCATCAATTACTCCTACTCTAAAGGTGCCAGCCCTGAAAGCTCTTGCTGGTCCTCATCTCCCACTGGTAACCTCTAAAACGAACCACAAACACTTGGGCTCTCAACTTGTTTACACACTCAGACGTCCAGACGTATCATCGCTTCCTCTCGCTAATTCACTTCAGAGCTCAACACTGAAATTCCAAACATCCAGCAATTCCACCTACACTGAAGATGCCAGCCCTGAAAACTGTTGCTGGTCCCCATCTCCCACTGGTAACCTCTAAAACGAACCACAAACACTTGGACTCTGTACTTGTTTAGATACTCCAAGATCCAGACAAATGATCACTTCCCCTCGCTAATTCACATCAGAGCTCAAAAACAAAATTGCGAACGACCAGCGATTACTCCTACTCTAAAGGTGCCAGCCCTGAAAGCTCTTGCTGGTCCTCATCTCCCACTGGTAACCTCTAAAAGGAACCACTACCGCTTGGACTCTGAAAGTGCTTAGACACTCAAATGTCCATACGTATGATCGCTTCCTCTCGCTAATTCACGTCAGAGCTCAACACCGAAATCGCAAACATCCAGGGATTGCTCCTACACTCAAGGTGCCAGCCCTGAAAGCTCTTGCTGGTCCTCATCTCCCACTGGTAACCTCTAAAACGAACCACAACACTTGGGCTCTGAACTTGTTTAGACACTCAAAGGTCCAGACGTAGGATCGCTTCCTCTCGCTAATTCACGTCAGTGCTCAACACCGAAATTCCCAACGTCCACCGATTGCTCCTACACTGAAGGAACCAGCCCTCAAAGCTGTTGCTGGTCCTCATCTCCCACTGGTAAACTCTAAAACGAACCACAAACACTTGGGCTCTGAACTTGTTTAGACACTCAAAGGTCCAGACGTATCATCGCTTCCTCTCGCTAATTCACGTCAGAGCCCAACACCGAAATTGCGAACGTCCAGCAACTATTGCTACACTCAAGGTGCCAGCCGTGAAAGCTCTTGCTGGTCCTCATCTCCCACCGGTAACCTCTAAAAGGAACCTCCAGCATTTCGGCTCTGAACTTGTTTAGACACTCCAAGGTCCAGACGTATGATCGCTTCCTCTCACTAATTCACGTCAGAGATCAACACCGAAATTGCGAACTTGCAACGATTGCTCCCACACTAAAACTGCCAGTCCTGAAAGCTCTTGCTGGTCCTCATCTCCAACTAGTAACCGCTAAAACGAACCTCAAGCACTTAGGCTCTGAACTTGTTTAGCCTACTAAACCTTCCAACATACACTGCATATCTTGCTCAATCTGGCCAGAGCTGAACACCGAAATTGCGAACGTCCAGCGATTGCTCCTACACTAATGGTGCCAGCCCTGAAACCTCTTGCTGGTCCTCATCTCCCACTGGTAGCCTCTAAAACGAACCACAAACACGTGGGCTCTGAACTTATTTAGACACTCAACGGTCCAGATGTGTCATCGCTTCCTCTCGCTAATTCACGTCAGAGCTCAACACCGAACTTGCGAACGTCCAGCGATTGCTCCTACACTGAAGATGCCAGCCCTGAAAGCTCTTGCTGGTCCTCATCTCCCACTGGTAACCGCTAGAACGAACCTCAAGCACTGGGGCTCTGAAGTTGTTTCGGCTACTAAAACTTCCAACGTACACAGACTCCCCTGCTCAATCTGGCCAGAGCACAACACCGATATTGCGAACGTCCAGCAATTGGTACTACACTAAAGGTGCCAGCCCTGAAAGCTGTTGTTGGTCCTCATCTCCCACTGCTAACCTCTAAAACGAACCACAAACACTTGGGCTCTGAACTTGTTTAGACACTCAAAGGTCCACACATATGATCACTTCCTCTTGCTAACTCACGTCAGAGCTCAACACCCAAATTGCGAACATCCAGCAATTGCTCCTACACTAAAGGTGCCAGCCCTGAAAGCTCTTGCTGGTCCTCATCTCCCACTACTAACCTCTAAAACAAACCACAAACACTTGGCCTCTGAACTTGTTTAGACACTCGAAGGTCCAAACGTATCAGCGCTTCCACTCGCTAATTCACAGCAGAGCTCAACACCGAAATTGCGAACGTCCAGCGATTGCTCCTACACTCAAGGTGGCAGCCTGAAAGCTCTTGCTGGTCCTCATCTCCCACTGGTAACCTCTAAAACGAACCACAAACACTTGGCCTCTGAACTTGTTTAGACACTCAAAGATCCACACATATGATCACTTCCTCTTGCTAACTCACGTCAGAGCTCAACACCAATATAGCGAACGTCCAGCGACTGCTCCTACACTCACGGTGCCAGGCCTGAAGCCTCTTGCTGGTCCTCATCTCCCACTGGTAACCTCCAAAAGGAACCACAAACACTTGTGCTCTGAACTTGTTTAGACTCTCATAGGTCCAGATGTATCATCGCTTCCTATCGCTAATTCACGTCAGAGCTCAACACCGAAATTGTGAACGTCCAGCGATTGCTCCTACACTACAGGTGCCAGCCCTGAAAGCTCTTGCTGGTCCTCATCTCCCACTGGTAACCTCTCAAACGAACCACAAGCACTGGGTCTCTCAACTTGTTGAGGCTACTAAAACTTCCAGCATACACTCCCTCTCCTGCTCATTCTGGCCAGAGCTCAACACCGAAATTGCAAACGTCCAGCGATTGCTCCTACACTAAAGGTGCCAGCCCTGAAAGCTGCTGCTGGTCCTCATCTCCCACTGGTAACCTCTAAAAGGAACCACTACCGCTTGGGCTCTGAACGTGCTTAGACACTCAAATGGCCAGATGTATGATCGCTTCCTCTCGCTAATTCAAGTCAGAGATCAACACTGAAATCGCAAACATCCAGGGATTGCTCCTACAATAAAGGTGCCAGGCCTGAAGGTACTTGCTGGTCCTCATCTCCCACTGGTAACCTCTAAAATGAACCATAAACACTTGGGCACTGAACTTGTTTAGTCTACTAAAACTTCCAACATACACTCCATCTCCTGCTCGATCTGGACAGAGGTCAACACCGAACTTCAAACGTCCACCGATTGCTCCTACACTAAAGATGCCAGCCCTGAAAGCTGTTGCTGGTCCTCATCTCCCACTGGTAACCTCTAAGATGAACAACAAAACCTTGGGCTCTGAACTTGTTTAGACACTCAAAGGTCCAGACGTATCATCGCTTCCTCTCGCTAATTCACGTCAGAGCTCAACACCGAAATTGCCAACATCCAGCGATTGCTCCTACAATAAAGGTGCCAGCCCTGAAAGCTCTTGCTGGTCCACGTCTCCCACTGGAAACCTTTAAAACGAACCAGAAACACTTGGGCTCTCAACTTTTCTAGACACTCTGAGGTCCAGACGTATCATCGCTTCCTCTCACTAATTCACGTCATAGCTCAACATCGATATTGCGAACGTCCAGCGATTGCTCCTACACTAATGGTGCCAGCCCTGAAAGCTCTTGCTGATCCTCATCTCCCTCTGCTAACCGCTAAAACGAACCTCAAGCACTTAGACTCTGAACTTGTTTTGACACTCTAAGATCCAGACGTATCATCGCTTCCTCTCGCTAATTCACGTCAGAGCTCAACACCGATATTGCGAACGTCCACCGATTGCTCCTACACTAAAGGTGCCAGCCCTGAAAGCTCTTACTGGTCCTCATCTCCCACTGGTAACCTCTCAAACGAACCACAAACACTTGGGCTCTGAACTTGTTTAGACACTCAAAGGTCCAGACGTATCATCGCTTCCTGTCGCTAACTCGCGTCAGAGCTCAACACCGAAATTGCAAACGTCCACCCATTGCTCCTACAATAAAGGTGCCAGCCTTGACAGCTGTTGCTGGTCCTCATCTCCCACTGGTAACCTCTAAAACGAACCACAAACACTTGGGCTCTGAACTTTTTCAGGCTACTAAGACTTCCAACATACACTCCCTCTCCTGCTCAGTCTGGCCAGAGCTCAACACCGAAATTGCCAACGTCCAGTGATTACTCTTAAACTAAAGGTGCCAGCCCTGAAAGCTGTTGCTGGTCCTCACCTCGCACTGGTAACCTCTAAACCGAACCACAAACACTTGGGCTCTCAACTTGTTTCGACACTCAAAAGGTCCAGACGTATCATTGCTTTCTTCTCACTAATTCACCTCAGAGCTCAACACTGAAATTGCAAACGTCCACCGATTGATTGAGTTGCCACAGGATACCTTGCTCTTAGACACCAACCCAGACGACAAGCACCTCACCTTCTCGGACTTCTTGTCAGCATGCTGCTTCGTCCCCCAAAGCAACGTAACGCACCTGCTAAAAACAAACTTATAAAGCACATGCTGAGGTGCTGCCCAAAACCGCAGTCTGCCTGACGTGATTCTCATCTCCCGCTCTTACCTCAGCTGCTCACCCACCCTGCCTCTGCTCTTTACAGGTTGCTACACTGAGGCTCAGGTACCACCCAGAAGACACACAACAAGGGAAAATTCTAACTTAACCAACAATTCAACACCTGAACATTAACTGCTACTTCAGCCCACTAGTCATGGCTCACCTTGTCTGAGTCAGCTCCAGTGCCTATATACACTTGGTCATTGCTTCCCACCTTCAAAACAAAAAAAAACCTAACCAAAACCTATAAAGTAGTCGTACAGCCACCAGTCGCATCTTCCCTCTGACACCACACAAACCACCCTCCGACTGTGCTCTGCTCACCTCTCTTCCGTTGCCCGTTTGCACATGGCTCATACCTCTGCACCTGGAAAAGCAATACTGAACCAGTCACGTGGATACTGATCAATAGTTTAACAATTCCAGAGGTCTTGTTTCCATTTGGGAATACCATCTGGAGTCCAACTACAGCCTGCCATTAAAAAAAATGGTCATTCCCTGTGTCTGCATAATGCTATGGAAATGACTCTCCTCACCTGCTGCATATACGGCTACTTGCTCTGAAATGGACTGTACACCCTTTGCCTACAAAGTCTAGGCTTATCAAATTATTAACTGGAGAATCTTCCCGCCATTTTCCTGCTGAGTCTATTACTGCTATGCCCCCAGGCAGAGCAGCTCCAACCCAGACAAAAACCATGCACAGACCAACACTGCACACAAACAAGACAAATGACAGGACCCAGAGACAGAAGAACACTCTCTGTAAGAATGACGACTCCCAGACCAGAGATGCCATTGGGCAAGAAGACCTAAGGGGCCGTGGGCAAGAATCTAGGGCAGTTCCAGAGAAGTCGAATGCCATGCCCCATGACAAGAAGATATGGCTGCAACTGGGATGAAGCACGCGCAAGCTGCCTTGCTTAAAGACCCAAGAATGTAGGGATGGAGGGAAGAAGTCCCAGAAAAGTGATCCATTAAAACAGACCACTCAGCATCAGACATGCTGACGTGGCCTGGAACAATGCCGCAAAAGAGGATGACCAGAAACTTCTGAGACGCAAGTCCTATCCACGCTTTAAGCTTGTAATGCAAGAAAAGAAGCACCCAGTTGGCACTATACCAATGCATACAGGCGTTCAAGGCCCTAGGGATGGCACCCGGGGGACATACTGTCTCCATGTCATCTCTGTGATCAAGGAGCACTTCAGGAAGGTCTACGACACAGAAGACAGACCGCACAAGCTACACCACACAGACACAGGCTGGAACTGCCCTGCCCACACTAGTCTTGTGCTGACAAGTAACCCCCTCCCTTTACCTGCCCAAAGGTGACTCTTCCTGGGCAGCCCTCTCCCCTACACTAACTTCAATACCCTCCCTGCAATTCCCAACCTTGTCCCCTCCAACCAGAGCCCCCTCCTCAGTCCCAGTCCTTCCATTTGGCTTTCAGAGGGCCAGGGCTCTGAATCCAGGCTACACCATAAGCTACATCGGCTAACAGGGATATTTCTGCAGTTGCCACATTCCTCTTCATCCTCACAAAAATAGTGCCAGCAGTAAGCATCATATCCATCAATGCCAACCTCTTCCACAACACCCCCCCCGTCCTGAAAAGGAAGGTGGCCTTCTGTTCCCCTGCACCGTGCCAATTCCAAAGTCGGACGCTGTGGCCATCATTGCTTCTGGCATCTAGTCTACCAAGAGACTGAAAACTATTGCTGTGCTTGGGAGAAGTCACCAGCCCCATGCTCCTCCTTGCTACTGTCCCAGCTCACCGCAAATCCAATGCAAAATGCTGCCTGAATGGCACCTGCAAAACCAAGGAGAAACACCTAACCGAGTTGCCACGTGATTAACTACTCTTAGGTGCAGACCCAGCTGACAACCACCTCACCTTCTCAGACCGCTCATCAGCCTGCAGCTTCACCCCTCCCAGCCTGCTCACAGCACCTGAAGAAACCAAAAGGCACATGCTGAGATACTGCCCAAAACCACAGCCTTCCCATCTTTCATTCCTTTACCTTGGCCGCTCACCCACCCTGCTTCTGCCATTCTGCTTGGGCACCACCCATAAAGCACAAACAAGGGATGCTTCTAACCTCACCAACAATACGACACCTGAAAATTAACTGCTCGTTGACCCACTAGTCATGGCTCACCTTCCCTGAGTCACCTCCAGTGCCAATAGCCCGCTTTGCTCATTGCTTCCACCTTCAAAGTAAAGAAATCCCAAACCTGTAAGCTACTCACTCCTGATGCTTATAATCTGAGGGGCCCGCTACAAGCTGCAAAGGTTGTAGGGACAAGTTAGTACTCTGTGAGCAATTGGGTAGGCAATGAGCTGGCCCATACCCTGAAAGACATTATGAATTGTCACTGCTCCTTTCTTAAGAAATGCTAAAGCTCTATGTACAGATGCATACAAAATGCTCACACCTTAAGCCCTGCTAGATAATCTCACCATCACTCTTATTACCAGAAATTATATCAGCAACATACAGCACAACTAGTTAAAAAAAACAAGGTTGCACCTTCAGTAAAGTCAGGAATTCCAGGAAAATGCAAAGCATCTAGAATAAAAAAGCCCTACATACTATTAGATCATTTTGCCAGCTGCAAACACTCAATACAAAATCACTGACCTGAAAAAACCCCCACTACATATAGGTTTACTTTTTATTACATATGCTGCTGAACCTCAACTGGTCCTGAAGCTCTTACCTCAGACAGACACCTCCGCTTCTCTAAACGTCAAAACACCTTTGCCCAAAGAGCTTAGGCAAAAGCAATCAGCTGCAATTAAGCAGCAATCAGCTGAAGGAACAGCAGAGCACCAACACCAGAGAAACCCAGGAGCAGAAGGAGCTCCCTGAGGAGAGGCTGTGGCTCATATACCCCAGGCCTCGCCCACTGCCCTTCCCACAACCACCTGGGGAAGGGGAGGGGTGAATTGCCAGAAGGCATAAAGGCAGCTGGAGGAGCAGCAGGGAGTTTGCTCCTCTGCCTTAGGTTTACAGCATGTAAAGCGCTGAAGAGAGAAAGCAATCCTTACTGGAAATGACAATACCTGCTCTTTTACTACAACTACACCCATTGCATCAGGAATGTGACCGGGTAGGGAGGAAAACTTAATTCTTCGGGGCCGTAGATAGAAAAAGATAGATGTTGCACTAAGCTATGTAAGAAAGTGGTTGATTAAGAGCAATAACTGTATTATTATCAAAAATTATGTGCTTTAGTTTCCTATAAAGAAAATGAAAATGCTATGGAGCAACACTTAATTTCCATCAAGACCATGCGTACCACCTAACTTCTACTGGAACTTCTGGGTAGGACAGAATGACAAAGCAGAATTAGAACCCGTAAGAATCCCTTCTCAAAAACATCTCTGGTTGCAAAGTAAATTATTTAGTGTAAATCGCTGAGTCACCTTGATAGCCTCTCTGACTGACTCCCTTAAGAGAACTAGATGAGTCCCAAAGGGCAGAAAAGACCAAAAAACCATCAAAATACAAGATATGTATCAGACACTATGAAGCAGCCTAACTAGCACCTAAGTAGGTAGAACAACAATAAATTGCAAAACACAATAAAAAACACCATAGGAGATGTGTTGATAAAAACAGATGAAGGCTATTGCCTCCTCTGAAACACTCGGCCGACGACAGACATCTTTGGGGCACCAGATACCAAAGAGAAACACGCGATAAGATGGGAAATAAAAAGACCCCTCTGGGGCACAAAGATGGCTTCGGAAAAGGTTCTGACAGAACAAGAGGCATCGTCACAGCAATTCAAGAAGTCCCGAAGGGGCCAGAGAGACCAAAGTACTCTTGGGGACACAACGAGCTCAAAAGGGAGTTGAACAAAGTACAGATGTCCTCAGGGGACCGAATGGAGGCGCACCAAATGGATGAGAGGACAGAAAGAACACCTGGAGTAACACGTGCGGACTCAGGAAGCATTCTGAGTGGAAAAGAGGGTGCAAAGCACCCTCCCGAGCTAGAACAGGGCACTAGAGCATAGGGGATGTCTCGCGAGAAGTCAGCAAAGGGAGCGGAGGAGTCCCGAGGGGGCCTGAGAGACCAAAGAAGCCTCAGAGGTAACAATGAGGAACTCTGAAGGAGATTTCAACAAAGTATGGATGTTGTCAGGGGGCCAGGGGCTGAACAAAGGCATCCTAAATGGCAAAGAGTAAGATAAGAGCACTCTGAAGAGCGCACAAAAATAAAACTGAAAGGGAGCTGAAATTGCAAACGTCCATCGATTACTCCTACTCTAAAGGTGCCAGCCCTGAAAGCTCTTGCTGGTCCTCATCTCCCACTGGTAACCTCTAAAACGAACCACAAACACTTGGGCTCTCAACTTGTTTACACACTCAGACGTCCAGACGTATCATCGCTTCCTCTCGCTAATTCACTTCAGAGCTCAACACTGAAATTCCAAACATCCAGCAATTCCACCTACACTGAAGATGCCAGCCCTGAAAACTGTTGCTGGTCCCCATCTCCCACTGGTAACCTCTAAAACGAACCACAAACACTTGGACTCTGTACTTGTTTAGATACTCCAAGATCCAGACAAATGATCACTTCCCCTCGCTAATTCACATCAGAGCTCAAAAACAAAATTGCGAACGACCAGCGATTACTCCTACTCTAAAGGTGCCAGCCCTGAAAGCTCTTGCTGGTCCTCATCTCCCACTGGTAACCTCTAAAAGGAACCACAAACACTTGGGCTCTGAACTTGTTTAGACACTCAAATGTCCATACGTAGGATCGCTTCCTCTCGCTAATTCACGTCAGTGCTCAACACCGAAATTCCCAACGTCCACCGATTGCTCCTACACTGAAGGAACCAGCCCTCAAAGCTGTTGCTGGTCCTCATCTCCCACTGGTAAACTCTAAAACGAACCACAAACACTTGGGCTCTGAACTTGTTTAGACACTCAAAGGTCCAGACGTATCATCGCTTCCTCTCGCTAATTCACGTCAGAGCCCAACACCGAAATTGCGAACGTCCAGCAACTATTGCTACACTCAAGGTGCCAGCCGTGAAAGCTCTTGCTGGTCCTCATCTCCCACCGGTAACCTCTAAAAGGAACCTCCAGCATTTCGGCTCTGAACTTGTTTAGACACTCCAAGGTCCAGACGTATGATCGCTTCCTCTCACTAATTCACGTCAGAGATCAACACCGAAATTGCGAACTTGCAACGATTGCTCCCACACTAAAACTGCCAGTCCTGAAAGCTCTTGCTGGTCCTCATCTCCAACTAGTAACCGCTAAAACGAACCTCAAGCACTTGGGCTCTGAACTTGTTTAGCCTACTAAACCTTCCAACATACACTGCATATCTTGCTCAATCTGGCCAGAGCTGAACACCGAAATTGCGAACGTCCAGCGATTGCTCCTACACTAATGGTGCCAGCCCTGAAACCTCTTGCTGGTCCTCATCTCCCACTGGTAGCCTCTAAAACAAACCACAAACACGTGGGCTCTGAACTTATTTAGACACTCAACGGTCCAGATGTGTCATCGCTTCCTCTCGCTAATTCACGTCAGAGCTCAACACCGAACTTGCGAACGTCCAGCGATTGCTCCTACACTGAAGATGCCAGCCCTGAAAGCTCTTGCTGGTCCTCATCTCCCACTGGTAACCGCTAGAACGAACCTCAAGCACTGGGGCTCTGAAGTTGTTTCGGCTACTAAAACTTCCAACGTACACAGACTCCCCTGCTCAATCTGGCCAGAGCACAACACCGATATTGCGAACGTCCAGCAATTGGTACTACACTAAAGGTGCCAGCCCTGAAAGCTGTTGTTGGTCCTCATCTCCCAC
Organism: Gavia stellata; assembly: GCF_030936135.1. Lineage (NCBI taxonomy): Eukaryota > Metazoa > Chordata > Aves > Gaviiformes > Gaviidae > Gavia > Gavia stellata. The sequence goes on from NW_026776830.1 coordinate 31,727, forward strand.
TGCTAACCTCTAAAACGAACCACAAACACTTGGGCTCTGAACTTGTTTAGACACTCAAAGGTCCACACATATGATCACTTCCTCTTGCTAACTCACGTCAGAGCTCAACACCCAAATTGCGAACATCCAGCAATTGCTCCTACACTAAAGGTGCCAGCCCTGAAAGCTCTTGCTGGTCCTCATCTCCCACTACTAACCTCTAAAACAAACCACAAACACTTGGCCTCTGAACTTGTTTAGACACTCGAAGGTCCAAACGTATCAGCGCTTCCACTCGCTAATTCACAGCAGAGCTCAACACCGAAATTGCGAACGTCCAGCGATTGCTCCTACAAAGGTGGCAGCCTGAAAGCTCTTGCTGGTCCTCATCTCCCACTGGTAACCTCTAAAACGAACCACAAACACTTGGCCTCTGAACTTGTTTAGACACTCAAAGATCCACACATATGATCACTTCCTCTTGCTAACTCACGTCAGAGCTCAACACCAATATAGCGAACGTCCAGCGACTGCTCCTACACTCACGGTGCCAGGCCTGAAGCCTCTTGCTGGTCCTCATCTCCCACTGGTAACCTCCAAAAGGAACCACAAACACTTGTGCTCTGAACTTGTTTAGACTCTCATAGGTCCAGATGTATCATCGCTTCCTATCGCTAATTCACGTCAGAGCTCAACACCGAAATTGTGAACGTCCAGCGATTGCTCCTACACTACAGGTGCCAGCCCTGAAAGCTCTTGCTGGTCCTCATCTCCCACTGTAACCTCTCAAACGAACCACAAGCACTGGGTCTCTCAACTTGTTGAGGCTACTAAAACTTCCAGCATACACTCCCTCTCCTGCTCATTCTGGCCAGAGCTCAACACCGAAATTGCAAACGTTCCAGCGATTGCTCCTACACTAAAGGTGCCAGCCCTGAAAGCTGCTGCTGGTCCTCATCTCCCACTGGTAACCTCTAAAAGGAACCACTACCGCTTGGGCTCTGAACGTGCTTAGACACTCAAATGGCCAGATGTATGATCGCTTCCTCTCGCTAATTCAAGTCAGAGATCAACACTGAAATCGCAAACATCCAGGGATTGCTCCTACAATAAAGGTGCCAGGCCTGAAGGTACTTGCTGGTCCTCATCTCCCACTGGTAACCTCTAAAATGAACCATAAACACTTGGCACTGAACTTGTTTAGTCTACTAAACTTCCAACATACACTCCATCTCCTGCTCGATCTGGACAGAGGTCAACACCGAACTTCAAACGTCCACCGATTGCTCCTACACTAAAGATGCCAGCCCTGAAAGCTGTTGCTGGTCCTCATCTCCCACTGGTAACCTCTAAGATGAACAACAAAACCTTGGGCTCTGAACTTGTTTAGACACTCAAAGGTCCAGACGTATCATCGCTTCCTCTCGCTAATTCACGTCAGAGCTCAACACCGAAATTGCCAACATCCAGCGATTGCTCCTACAATAAAGGTGCCAGCCTGAAAGCTCTTGCTGGTCCTCGTCTCCACTGGAAACCTTAAAACGAACCAGAAACACTTGGGCTCTCACTTTTCTAGACACTCTGAGGTCCAGACGTATCATCGCTTCCTCTCACTAATTCACGTCATAGCTCAACATCGATATTGCGAACGTCCAGCGATTGCTCCTACACTAATGGTGCCAGCCCTGAAAGCTCTTGCTGATCCTCATCTCCCTCTGCTAACCGCTAAAACGAACCTCAAGCACTTAGACTCTGAACTTGTTTTGACACTCTAAGATCCAGACGTATCATCGCTTCCTCTCGCTAATTCACGTCAGAGCTCAACACCGATATTGCGAACGTCCACCGATTGCTCCTACACTAAAGGTGCCAGCCCTGAAAGCTCTTACTGGTCCTCATCTCCCACTGGTAACCTCTCAAACGAACCACAAACACTTGGGCTCTGAACTTGTTTAGACACTCAAAGGTCCAGACGTATCATCGCTTCCTGTCGCTAACTCGCGTCAGAGCTCAACACCGAAATTGCAAACGTCCACCCATTGCTCCTACAATAAAGGTGCCAGCCTTGACAGCTGTTGCTGGTCCTCATCTCCCACTGGTAACCTCTAAAACGAACCACAAACACTTGGGCTCTGAACTTTTTCAGGCTACTAAGACTTCCAACATACACTCCCTCTCCTGCTCAGTCTGGCCAGAGCTCAACACCGAAATTGCCAACGTCCAGTGATTACTCTTAAACTAAAGGTGCCAGCCCTGAAAGCTGTTGCTGGTCCTCACTCGCACTGGTAACCTCTAAACCGAACCACAAACACTTGGGCTCTCAACTTGTTTCGACACTCAAAAGGTCCAGACGTATCATTGCTTTCTTCTCACTAATTCACCTCAGAGCTCAACACTGAAATTGCAAACGTCCACCGATTGATTGAGTTGCCACAGGATACCTTGCTCTTAGACACCAACCCAGACGACAAGCACCTCACCTTCTCGGACTTCTTGTCAGCATGCTGCTTCGTCCCCCCAAAGCAACGTAACGCACCTGCTAAAAACAAACTTATAAAGCACATGCTGAGGTGCTGCCAAAACCGCAGTCTGCCTGACGTGATTCTCATCTCCCGCTCTTACCTCAGCTGCTCACCCACCCTGCCTCTGCTCTTTACAGGTTGCTACACTGAGA
>NW_026776831.1:0-72527 GCF_030936135.1 Gavia stellata
TAGAGGCTGTGTACGTTGGAAGTTTTAGTAGGCTAAACAAGTTCAGAGGCCAAGTGTTTGTGGTTCGTTTGAGAGGTTACCAGTGGGAGATGAGGACCAGCAAGAGCTTTCAGGGCTGGCACCTTTAGTGTAGGAGCAATCCCTGGACGTTCGCAATTTCGGTGTTGAATTTTGGCAGATTGAGCAGGAGAGGCTGTGTACGTTGGAAGTTTTATTGGCTAAACAAGTTCAGAGCCCAAGTGTTTGTGGTTCGTTTGAGAGGTTACCAGTGGAAGATGAGGACCAGCAAGAGCTTTCAGGGCTGGCACCTTTAGTGTAGGAGCAATCGCTGGACGTTCGTAATTTCGGTGTTGAGCTCTGGCCAGTTTGAGCAGGAGAGGCTGTGTACGTTGGAAGTTTTAGTAGGCTAAACAAGTTCAGAGCCCAAGTGTTTGTGGTTCGTTTGAGAGGTTACCAGTGGGAGATGAGGACCAGCAAGAGCTTTCAGGGCTGGCACCTTTAGTGTAGGAGCAATCGCTGGACATTCGCAATTTCGGTGTTGAGCTCTGGCCAGATTGAGCAGGAGAGGCTGTGTACGTTGGAAGTTTTAGTAGGCTAAACAAGTTCAGAGGCCAAGTGTTTGTGGTTCGTTTGAGAGGTTACCAGTGGGAGATGAGGACCAGCAAGAGCTTTCAGGGCTGGCACCTTTAGTGTAGGAGCAATCGCTGGACGTTCGCAATTTCGGTGTTGAGCTCTGGCCAGATTGAGCAGGAGAGGCTGTGTACGTGGAAGTTTTAGTAGGCTAAACAAGTTCAGAGGCCAAGTGTTTGTGGTTCGTTTGAGAGGTTACCAGTGGGAGATGAGGACCAGCAAGAGCTTTCAGGACTGGCACCTTTAGTGTAAGAGCAATCCCTGGACGTTCGCAATTTCGGTGTTGAGCTCTGGCCAGATTGAGCACGAGAGGCTGTGTACGTTGGAAGTTTTAGTAGGCTAAACAAGTTCAGAGGCCAAGTGTTTGTGGTTCGTTTGAGAGGTTACCAGTGGGAGATGAGGACCAGCAAGAGCTTTCAGGGCTGGCCCCTTTAGTGTAGGAGCAATCGCTGGACGTTCGCATTTCGGTGTTGAGCTCTGGCCAGATTGAGCAGGAGAGGCTGTGTACGTTGGAAGTTTTAGTAGGCTAAACAAGTTCAGAGCCAAGTGTTTGTGGTTCGTTTGAGAGGTTACCAGTGGGAGATGAGGACCAGCAAGAGCTTTCAGGGCTGGCACCTTTAGTGTAGGAGTAATCCTGGACGTTCGCAATTTCGGTGTTGAGCTCTGGCCAGATTGATCAGGAGAGGCTGTGTACGTTGGAAGTTTTAGTAGGCTAAACAAGTCAGAGCCCAAGTGTTTGTGGTTCGTTTGAGAGGTTACCAGTGGGAGATGAGGACCAGCAAGAGCTTTCAGGGCTGGCCCCTTTAGTGTAGGAGCAATCGCTGGACGTTCGCAATTTCGGTGTTGAGCTCTGGCCAGATTGAGCAGGAGAGGCTGTGTACGTTGGAAGTTTTAGTAGGCTAAACAAGTTCAGAGCCCAAGTGTTTGTGGTTCGTTTGAGAGGTTCCCAGTGGGAGATGAGGACCAGCAAGAGCTTTCAGGGCTGGCACCTTTAGTGTACGAGCAATCGCTGGACGTTCGCAATTTCGGTGTTGAGCTCTGGCCAGATTGAGCAGGAGAGGCTGTGTACGTTGGAAGTTTTAGTAGGCTAAACAAGTTCAGAGCCCAAGTGTTTGTGGTTCGTTTGAGAGGTTACCAGTGGGAGATGAGGACCAGCAAGAGCTTTCAGGCTGGCACCTTTAGTGTAGGAGCAATCGCTGGACGTTCGCAATTTCGGTGTTGAGCTCTGGCCAGATTGAGCAGGAGAGGCTAGTGTACGTTGGAAGTTTTAGTAGGCTAAACAAGTTCAGAGCCAAGTGTTTGTGGTTCGCTTGAGAGGTTACCAGTGGGAGATGAGGACCAGCAAGAGCTTTCAGGGCTGGCACCTTTAGTGTAGGAGCAATCGCTGGACGTTCGCAATTTCGGTGTTGAGCTCTGGCCAGATTGAGCAGGAGAGGCTGTGTACGTTGGAAGTTTTAGTAGGCTAAACAAGTTCAGAGCCCAAGTGTTTGTGGTTCGTTTGAGAGGTTACCAGTGGGAGATGAGGACAGCAAGATCTTTCAGGCTGGCACCTTTAGTGTAGGAGCAATCGCTGGACGTTCGCAATTTCGGTGGTTGAGCTCTGGCCAGATTGAGCAGGAGAGGCTGTGTACGTTGGAAGTTTTAGTAGGCTAAACAAGTTCAGAGCCCAAGTGTTTGTGGTTCGTTTGAGAGGTTACCAGTGGGAGATGAGGACCAGCAAGAGCTTTCAGGGCTGGCACCTTTAGTGTAGGAGCAATCCCTGGACGTTCGCATTTTCTGTGTTGAGCTCTGGCCAGATTGAGCAGGAGAGGCTGTGTACGTTGGAAGTTTTAGTAGGCTAAACAAGTTCAGAGGCCAAGTGTTTGTGGTTCGCTTGAGAGGTTCCCAGTGGGAGATGAGGACCAGCAAGAGCTTTCAGGGCTGGCACCTTTAGTGTAGGAGCAATCGCTGGACGTTCGCAATGTCGGTGTTGAGCTCTGGCCAGATTGAGCAGGAGAGGCTGTGTACGTTGGAAGTTTTAGTAGGCTAAACAAGTTCAGAGGCCAAATGTTTGTGGTTCGTTTGAGAGGTTACCAGTGGGAGATGAGGACCAGCAAGAGCTTTCAGGGCTGGCACCTTTAGTGTAGGAGCAATCCCTGGACGTTCGCATTTTCGGTGTTGAGCTCTGGCCAGATTGAGCAGGAGAGGCTGTGTACGTTGGAAGTTTTAGTAGGCTAAACAAGTTCAGAGGCCAAGTGTTTGTGGTTCGTTTGAGAGGTTACCAGTGGGAGATGAGGACCAGCAAGAGCTTTCAGGGCTGGCACCTTTAGTGTAGGAGCAATCGCTGGACGTTCACAATTTCGGTGTTGAGGTCTGGCCAGATTGAGCAGGAGAGGCTGTGTACGTTGGAAGTTTTAGTAGGCTAAACAAGTTCAGAGCCCAAGTGTTTGTGGTTCCTTTTAGAGGTTCCCAGTGGGAGATGAGGACCAGCAAGAGCTTTCAGGGCTGGCACCTTTAGTGTAGGAGCAACCGCTGGACGTTCGCAATTTCGGTGTTGAGCTCTGGCCAGATTGAGCAGGAGAGGCTGTGTACGTTGGAAGTTTTAGTAGGCTAAACAAGTTCAGAGGGCCAAGTGTTTGTGGTTCGTTTGAGAGGTTACCAGTGGGAGATGAGGACCAGCAAGAGCTTTCAGGGCTGGCACCTTTAGTGTAGGAGCAATAGCTGGACGTTCGCAATTTCGGTGTTGAGCTCTGGCCAGATTGAGCAGGAGAGGCTGTGTACGTTGGAAGTTTTAGTAGGCTAAAGAAGTTCAGAGCCCAAGTGTTTGTGGTTCGTTTGAGAGGTTACCAGTGGGAGATGAGGACCAGCAAGAGCTTTCAGGGCTGGCACCTTTAGTGTAGGAGCAATCGCTGGACGTTCGCAATTTCGGTGTTGAGCTCTGGCCAGATTGAGCAGGAGAGGCTGTGTACGTTGGAAGTTTTAGTAGGCTAAACAAGTTCAGAGCCCAAGTGTTTGTGGTTCGTTTGAGAGGTTACCAGTGGGAGATGAGGACCAGCAAGAGCTTTCAGGGCTGGCACCTTTAGTGTAGGAGCAATCCTGGACGTTCGCGTTTTCGGTGTTGAGCTCTGGCCAGATTGAGCAGGAGAGGCTGTGTACGTTGGAAGTTTTAGTAGGCTAAACAAGTTCAGAGCCCAAGTGTTTGTGGTTCGTTTGAGAGGTTACCAGTGGGAGATGAGGACCAGCAAGAGCTTTCAGGGCTGGCACCTTTAGTGTAGGAGCAATCGCTGGACGTTCGCAATGTCGGTGTTGAGCTCTGGCCAGATTGAGCAGGAGAGGCTGTGTACGTTGGAAGTTTTAGTAGGCTAACAAGTTCAGAGGCCAAGTGTTTGTGGTTCCTTTTAGAGGTTACCAGTGGGAGATGAGGACCAGCAAGAGCTTTCAGGGCTGGCACCTTTAGTGTAGGAGCAATCGCTGGACGTTCGCAATTTCGGTGTTGAGCTCTGGCCAGATTGAGCAGGAGAGGCTGTGTACGTTGGAAGTTTTAGTAGGCTAAACAAGTTCAGAGCCCAAGTGTTTGTGGTTCGTTTGAGAGGTTACCAGTGGGAGATGAGGACCAGCAAGATCTTTCAGGGCTGGCACCTTTAGTGTAGGAGCAATCGCTGGACGTTCGCAATTTCGGTGTTGAGCTCTGGCCAGATTGAGCAGGAGAGGCTGTGTACGTTGGAAGTTTTAGTAGGCTAAACAAGTTCAGAGCCCAAGTGTTTGTGGTTCGTTTGAGAGGTTACCAGTGGGAGATGAGGACCAGCAAGAGCTTTCAGGGCTGGCACCTTTAGTGTAGGAGCAATCCCTGGACGTTCACAATTTCGGTGTTGAGCTCTGGCCAGATTGAGCAGGAGAGGCTGTGTACGTTGGAAGTTTTAGTAGGCTAAACAAGTTCAGAGCCCAAGTGTTTGTGGTTCCTTTTAGAGGTTACCAGTGGGAGATGAGGACCAGCAAGAGCTTTCAGGGCTGGCACCTTTAGTGTAGGAGCAATCGCTGGACGTTCGCAATTTCGGTGTTGAGCTCTGGCCAGATTGAGCAGGAGAGGCTGTGTACGTTGGAAGTTTTATTAGCTAAACAAGTTCAAAGCCCAAGTGTTTGTGGTTCGTTTGAGAGGTTACCAGTGGGAGATGAGGACCAGCAAGAGCTTTCAGGGCTGGCACCTTAGTGTAGGAGCAATCCCTGGACGTTCGCAATTTCGGTGTTGAATTTTGGGCAGATTGAGCAGGAGAGGCAGTGTACGTTGGAAGTTTTAGTAGGCTAAACAAGTTCAGAGGCCAAGTGTTTGTGGTTCGTTTGAGAGGTTACCAGTGGGAGATGAGGACCAGCAAGAGCTTTCAGGGCTGCCACCTTTAGTGTAGGAGCAATCCCTGGACGTTCGCAATGTCGGTGTTGAGCTCTGGCCAGATTGAGCAGGAGAGGCTGTGTACGTTGGAAGTTTTAGTAGGCTAAACAAGTTCAGAGCCAAGCCAAGTGTTTGTGGTTCGTTTGAGAGGTTACCAGTGGGAGATGAGGACCAGCAAGAGCTTTCAGGGCTGGCACCTTTAGTGTAGGAGCAATCCCTGGACGTTCGCAATTTCGTTGGTGAATTTCGGACAGATTGAGCAGGAGAGGCTGTGTACATTGGAAGTTTTAGTAGGCTAAACAAGTTCAGAGGCCAAGTGTTTGTGGTTCCTTTTAGAGGTTACCAGTGGGAGATGAGGACCAGCAAGAGCTTTCAGGGCTGGCACCTTTAGTGTAGGAGCAATCCCTGGACGTTCGCAATTTCGGTGTTGATCTCTGGCCAGATTGAGCTGGAGAGGCTGTGTACGTTGGAAGTTTTAGTAGGCTAAACAAGTTCAGAGCCCAAGTGTTTGTGGTTCGTTTGAGAGTTTACTAGTGGGAGATGAGGACCAGCAAGAGCTTTCAGGGCTGGCACCTTTAGTGTAGGAGCAATCGCTGGACGTTCGCAATTTCGGTGTTGAGCTCTGGCCAGATTGAGCAGGAGAGGCTGTGTACGTTGGAAGTTTTAGTAGGCTAAACAAGTTCAGAGGCCAAGTGTTTGTGGTTCGTTTGAGAGGTTCCCAGTGGGAGATGAGGACCAGCAAGAGTTTCAGGGCTGGCACCTTTAGTGTAGGAGCAATCCCTGGACGCTCGCAATTTCGGTGTTGAGCTCTGGCCAGATTGAGCAGGAGAGGCTGTGTACGTTGGAAGTTTTAGTAGGCTAAACAAGTTCAGAGCCCAAGTGTTTGTGGTTCGTTTGAGAGGTTACCAGTGGGAGATGAGGACCAGCAAGAGCTTTCAGGGCTGGCACCTTTAGTGTAGGAGCAATCGCTGGACGTTCGCAATTTCGGTGTTGAGCTCTGGCCAGATTGAGCAGGAGAGGCAGTGTACGTTTGAAGTTTTAGTAGGCTAAACAAGTTCAGAGCCCAAATGTTTGTGGTTCGTTTGAGAGGTTACCAGTGGGAGATGAGGACCAGCAAGAGCTTTCAGGGCTGGCACCTTTAGTGTAGGAGCAATCGCTGGACGTTCGCAATTTCGGTGTTGAATTTTGGGCAGATTGAGCAGGAGAGGCTGTGTACGTTGGAAGTTTTAGTAGGCTAAACAAGTTCAGAGGCCAAGTGTTTGCGGTTCGTTTGAGAGGTTACCAGTGGGAGATGAGGACCAGCAAGAGCTTTCAGGGCTGGCACCTTTAGTGTAGGAGCAATCGCTGGACGTTCGCAATTTCAGTGTTGAGCTCTGGCCAGATTGAGCAGGAGAGGCTGTGTACGTTGGAAGTTTTAGTAGGCTAAACAAGTTCAGAGGCCAAGTGTTTGTGGTTCGTTTGAGAGGTTACCAGTGGGAGATGAGGACCAGCAAGAGCTTTCAGGGCTGGCACCTTTAGTGTAGGAGCAATCCCTGGACGTTCGCAATTTCGTTGGTGAATTTTGGACAGATTGAGCAGGAGAGGCTGTGTACGTTGGAAGTTTTAGTAGGCTAAACAAGTTCAGAGCCCAAGTGTTTGTGGTTCCTTTTAGAGGTTCCCAGTGGGAGATGAGGACCAGCAAGAGCTTTCAGGGCTGGCACCTTTAGTGTAGGAGCAATCGCTGGACATTCGCAATTTCGGTGTTGAGCTCTGGCCAGATTGAGCAGGAGAGGCTGTGTACGTTGGAAGTTTTAGTAGGCTAAACAAGTTCAGAGCCCAAGTGTTTGTGGTTCGTTTGAGAGTTTACTAGTGGGAGATGAGGACCAGCAAGAGCTTTCAGGGCTGGCACCTTTAGTGTAGGAGCAATCCCTGGACGTTCTCAATTTCGGTGTTGAGCTCTGGCCAGATTGAGCAGGAGAGGCTGTGTACGTTGGAAGTTTTAGTAGGCTAAACAAGTTCAGAGGCCAAGTGTTTGTGGTTCGTTTGAGAGGTTACCAGTGGGAGATGAGGACCAGCAAGAGCTTTCAGGGCTGGCACCTTTAGTGTAGGAGCAATCGCTGGACGTTCGCAATTTCGGTGTTGAATTTTGGGCAGATTGAGCAGGAGAGGCTGTGTACGTTGGAAGTTTTATTGGCTAAACAAGTTCAGAGCCCAAGTGTTTGTGGTTCGTTTGAGAGGTTACCAGTGGAAGATGAGGACCAGCAAGAGCTTTCAGGGCTGGCACCTTTAGTGTAGGAGCAATAGCTGGACGTTCGCAATTTCGGTGTTGAGCTCTGGCCAGATTGAGCAGGAGAGGCTGTGTACGTTGGAAGTTTTAGTAGGCTAAACAAGTTCAGAGCCCAAGTGTTTGTGGTTCGTTTGAGAGGTTACCAGTGGGAGATGAGGACCAGCAAGAGCTTTCAGGGCTGGCACCTTTAGTGTAGGAGCAATCGCTGGACGTTCGCAATTTCGGTGTTGAATTTTGGGCAGATTGAGCAGGAGAGGCTGTGTACGTTGGAAGTTTTAGTAGGCTAAACAAGTTCAGAGGCCAAGTGTTTGTGGTTCGTTTGAGAGGTTACCAGTGGGAGATGGGGACCAGCAAGAGCTTTCAGGGCTGGCACCTTTAGTGTAGGAGCAATCACTGGACGTTCACAATTTCGGTGTTGAGCTCTGGCCAGATTGAGCAGGAGAGGCTGTGTACGTTGGAAGTTTTAGTAGGCTAAACAAGTTCAGAGGCCAAGTGTTTGTGGTTCGTTTGAGAGGTTACCAGTGGGAGATGAGGACCAGCAAGAGCTTTCAGGGCTGGCACCTTTAGTGTAGGAGCAATCGCTGGACGTTCGCAATTTCGGTGTTGAGCTCTGGCCAGATTGAGCAGGAGAGGCTGTGTACGTTGGAAGTTTTAGTAGGCTAAACAAGTTCAGAGCCCAAGTGTTTGTGGTTCGTTTGAGAGTTTACTAGTGGGAGATGAGGACCAGCAAGAGCTTTCAGGGCTGGCACCTTTAGTGTAGGAGCAATCCCTGGACGTTCGCAATTTCGGTGTTGAATTTTGGGCAGATTGAGCAGGAGAGGCTGTGTACGTTGGAAGTTTTATTGGCTAAACAAGTTCAGAGCCCAAGTGTTTGTGGTTCGTTTGAGAGGTTACCAGTGGAAGATGAGGACCAGCAAGAGCTTTCAGGGCTGGCACCTTTAGTGTAGGAGCAATAGCTGGACGTTCGCAATTTCGGTGTTGAGCTCTGGCCAGATTGAGCAGGAGAGGCTGTGTACGTTGGAAGTTTTAGTAGGCTAAACAAGTTCAGAGCCCAAGTGTTTGTGGTTCGTTTGAGAGGTTACCAGTGGGAGATGAGGACCAGCAAGAGCTTTCAGGGCTGGCACCTTTAGTGTAGGAGCAATCGCTGGACATTCGCAATGTCGGTGTTGAGCTCTGGCCAGATTGAGCAGGAGAGGCTGTGTACGTTGGAAGTTTTAGTAGGCTAAACAAGTTCAGAGGCCAAGTGTTTGTCGTTCGTTTGAGAGGTTACCAGTGGGAGATGAGGACCAGCAAGAGGTTTCAGGGCTGGCACCTTTAGTGTAGGAGCAATCGCTGGACGTTCGCAATTTCGGTGTTGAGCTCTGGCCAGATTGAGCAGGAGAGGCTGTGTACGTTGGAAGTTTTAGTAGGCTAAACAAGTTCAGAGGCCAAGTGTTTGTGGTTCGTTTGAGAGGTTACCAGTGGGAGATGAGGACCAGCAAGAGCTTTCAGGGCTGGCACCTTTAGTGTAGGAGCAATCCCTGGACGTTCGCAATTTCGTTGGTGAATTTTGGACAGATTGAGCAGGAGAGGCTGTGTACATTGGAAGTTTTAGTAGCCTAAACAAGTTCAGAGCCCAAGTGTTTGTGGTTCCTTTTAGAGGTTACCAGTGGGAGATGAGGACCAGCAAGAGCTTTCAGGGCTGGCACCTTTAGTGTAGGAGCAATCGCTGGACGTTCGCAATTTCGGTGTTGAGCTCTGGCCAGATTGAGCAGGAGAGGCTGTGTACGTTGGAAGTTTTAGTAGCCTAAACAAGTTCAGAGGCCAAGTGTTTGTGGTTCGTTTGAGAGGTTCCCAGTGGGAGATGAGGACCAGCAAGAGCTTTCAGGGCTGGCACCTTTAGTGTAGGAGCAATCGCTGGACGTTCGCAATTTCGGTGTTGAGCTCTGGCCAGATTGAGCAGGAGAGGCTGTGTACGTTGGAAGTTTTAGTAGGCTAAACAAGTTCAGAGGCCAAGTGTTTGTGGTTCGTTTGAGAGGTTACCAGTGGGAGATGAGGACCAGCAAGAGCTTTCAGGGCTGGCACCTTTAGTGTAGGAGCAATCCCTGGACGTTCACAATTTCGGTGTTGAGCTCTGGCCAGATTGAGCAGGAGAGGCTGTGTACGTTGGAAGTTTTAGTAGGCTAAACAAGTTCAGAGGCCAAGTGTTTGTGGTTCGTTTTAGAGGTTACCAGTGGGAGATGAGGACCAGCAAGAGCTTTCAGGACTGGCACCTTTAGTGTAAGAGCAATCCCTGGACGTTCGCAATTTCGGTGTTGAGCTCTGGCCAGATTGAGCAGGAGAGGCTGTGTACGTTGGAAGTTTTAGTAGGCTAAACAAGTTCAGAGCCCAAGTGTTTGTGGTTCGTTTGAGAGGTTACCAGTGGGAGATGAGGACCAGCAAGAGCTTTCAGGGCTGGCACCTTTAGTGTAGGAGCAATCGCTGGACGTTCGCAATTTCGGTGTTGAATTTTGGGCAGATTGAGCAGGAGAGGCTGTGTACGTTGGAAGTTTTAGTAGGCTAAACAAGTTCAGAGGCCAAGTGTTTGTGGTTCGTTTGAGAGGTTACCAGTGGGAGATGAGGACCAGCAAGAGCTTTCAGGGCTGGCACCTTTAGTGTAGGAGCAATCGCTGGACATTCGCAATTTCGGTGTTGATCTCTGGCCAGATTGAGCAGGAGAGGCTGTGTACGTTGGAAGTTTTAGTAGGCTAAACAAGTTCAGAGCCCAAGTGTTTGTGGTTCGTTTGAGAGGTTACCAGTGGGAGATGAGGACCAGCAAGAGCTTTCAGGGCTGGCACCTTTAGTGTAGGAGCAATCCCTGGACGTTCGCAATTTCGTTGGTGAATTTTGGACAGATTGAGCAGGAGAGGCTGTGTACATTGGAAGTTTTAGTAGGCTAAACAAGTTCAGAGCCCAAGTGTTTGTGGTTCCTTTTAGAGGTTACCAGTGGGAGATGAGGACCAGCAAGAGCTTTCAGGGCTGGCACCTTTAGTGTAGGAGCAATCGCTGGACGTTCGCAATTTCGGTGTTGAGCTCTGGCCAGATTGAGCAGGAGAGGCTGTGTACGTTGGAAGTTTTAGTAGGCTAAACAAGTTCAGAGCCCAAGTGTTTGTGGTTCGTTTGAGAGTTTACTAGTGGGAGATGGGGACCAGCAAGAGCTTTCAGGGCTGGCACCTTTAGTGTAGGAGCAATCCCTGGACGTTCTCAATTTCGGTGTTGAGCTCTGGCCAGATTGAGCAGGAGAGGCTGTGTACGTTGGAAGTTTTAGTAGGCTAAAGAAGTTCAGAGCCCAAGTGTTTGTGGTTCGTTTGAGAGGTTCCCAGTGGGAGATGAGGACCAGCAAGAGCTTTCAGGGCTGGCACCTTTAGTGTAGGAGCAATCGCTGGACGTTCGCAATTTCGGTGTTGAGCTCTAGCCAGATTGAGCAGGAGAGGCTGTGTACGTTGGAAGTTTTAGTAGGCTAAACAAGTTCAGAGGCCAAGTGTTTGTGGTTCGTTTGAGAGGTTACCAGTGGGAGATGAGGACCAGCAAGAGCTTTCAGGGCTGGCACCTTTAGTGTAGGAGCAATCGCTGGACGTTCGCAATTTCGGTGTTGAGCTCTGGCCAGATTGAGCAGGAGAGGCTGTGTACGTTGGAAGTTTTAGTAGGCTAAACAAGTTCAGAGGCCAAGTGTTTGTGGTTCGTTTTAGAGGTTACCAGTGGGAGATGAGGACCAGCAAGAGCTTTCAGGACTGGCACCTTTAGTGTAAGAGCAATCCCTGGACGTTCGCAATTTCGGTGTTGAGCTCTGGCCAGATTGAGCAGGAGAGGCTGTGTACGTTGGAAGTTTTAGTAGGCTAAACAAGTTCAGAGGCCAAGTGTTTGTGGTTCGTTTGAGAGGTTCCCAGTGGGAGATGAGGACCAGCAAGAGCTTTCAGGGCTGGCACCTTTAGTGTAGGAGCAATCGCTGGACGTTCGCAATTTCGGTGTTGAATTTTGGGCAGATTGAGCAGGAGAGGCTGTGTACGTTGGAAGTTTTAGTAGGCTAAACAAGTTCAGAGGCCAAGTGTTTGTGGTTCGTTTGAGAGGTTACCAGTGGGAGATGAGGACCAGCAAGAGCTTTCAGGGCTGGCACCTTTAGTGTAGGAGCAATCGCTGGACGTTCACAATTTCGGTGTTGAGCTCTGGCCAGATTGAGCAGGAGAGGCTGTGTACGTTGGAAGTTTTAGTAGGCTAAACAAGTTCAGAGGCCAAGTGTTTGTCGTTCGTTTGAGAGGTTACCAGTGGGAGATGAGGACCAGCAAGAGCTTTCAGGGCTGGCACCTTTAGTGTAGGAGCAATCGCTGGACGTTCGCAATTTCGGTGTTGAGCTCTGGCCAGATTGAGCAGGAGAGGCTGTGTACGTTGGAAGTTTTAGTAGGCTAAACAAGTTCAGAGCCCAAGTGTTTGTGGTTCGTTTGAGAGGTTCCCAGTGGGAGATGAGGACCAGCAAGAGCTTTCAGGGCTGGCACCTTTAGTGTAGGAGCAATCCCTGGACGTTCGCAATTTCGTTGGTGAATTTTGGACAGATTGAGCAGGAGAGGCTGTGTACATTGGAAGTTTTAGTAGGCTAAACAAGTTCAGAGCCCAAGTGTTTGTGGTTCCTTTTAGAGGTTACCAGTGGGAGATGAGGACCAGCAAGAGCTTTCAGGGCTGGCACCTTTAGTGTAGGAGCAATCGCTGGACGTTCGCAATTTCGGTGTTGAGCTCTGGCCAGATTGAGCAGGAGAGGCTGTGTACGTTGGAAGTTTTAGTAGGCTAAACAAGTTCAGAACCCAAGTGTTTGTGGTTCGTTTGAGAGTTTACTAGTGGGAGATGGGGACCAGCAAGAGCTTTCAGGGCTGGCACCTTTAGTGTAGGAGCAATCCCTGGACGTTCTCAATTTCGGTGTTGAGCTCTGGCCAGATTGAGCAGGAGAGGCTGTGTACGTTGGAAGTTTTAGTAGGCTAAAGAAGTTCAGAGCCCAAGTGTTTGTGGTTCGTTTGAGAGGTTCCCAGTGGGAGATGAGGACCAGCAAGAGCTTTCAGGGCTGGCACCTTTAGTGTAGGAGCAATCGCTGGACGTTCGCAATTTCGGTGTTGAGCTCTGGCCAGATTGAGCAGGAGAGGCTGTGTACGTTGGAAGTTTTAGTAGGCTAAACAAGTTCAGAGGCCAAGTGTTTGTGGTTCGTTTGAGAGGTTACCAGTGGGAGATGAGGACCAGCAAGAGCTTTCAGGGCTGGCACCTTTAGTGTAGGAGCAATCGCTGGACGTTCGCAATTTCGGTGTTGAGCTCTGGCCAGATTGAGCAGGAGAGGCTGTGTACGTTGGAAGTTTTAGTAGGCTAAACAAGTTCAGAGGCCAAGTGTTTGTGGTTCGTTTGAGAGGTTACCAGTGGGAGATGAGGACCAGCAAGAGCTTTCAGGGCTGGCACCTTTAGTGTAGGAGCAATCCCTGGACGTTCGCAATTTCGGTGTTGAGCTCTGGCCAGATTGAGCAGGAGAGGCTGTGTACGTTGGAAGTTTTAGTAGGCTAAACAAGTTCAGAGCCCAAGTGTTTGTGGTTCGTTTGAGAGGTTCCCAGTGGGAGATGAGGACCAGCAAGAGCTTTCAGGGCTGGCACCTTTAGTGTAGGAGCAATCGCTGGACGTTCGCAATTTCGGTGTTGAATTTTGGGCAGATTGAGCAGGAGAGGCTGTGTACGTTGGAAGTTTTAGTAGGCTAAACAAGTTCAGAGGCCAAGTGTTTGTGGTTCGTTTGAGAGGTTACCAGTGGGAGATGAGGACCAGCAAGAGCTTTCAGGGCTGGCACCTTTAGTGTAGGAGCAATCGCTGGACATTCGCAATTTCGGTGTTGATCTCTGGCCAGTTTGAGCAGGAGAGGCTGTGTACGTTGGAAGTTTTAGTAGGCTAAACAAGTTCAGAGGCCAAGTGTTTGTGGTTCGTTTGAGAGGTTACCAGTGGGAGATGAGACCAGCAAGAGGTTTCAGGGCTGGCACCTTTAGTGTAGGAGCAATCGCTGGACGTTCGCAATTTCGGTGTTGAGCTCTGGCCAGATTGAGCAGGAGAGGCTGTGTACGTTGGAAGTTTTAGTAGGCTAAACAAGTTCAGAGCCCAAGTGTTTGTGGTTCGTTTGAGAGGTTCCCAGTGGGAGATGAGGACCAGCAAGAGCTTTCAGGGCTGGCACCTTTAGTGTAGGAGCAATCCCTGGACGTTCGCAATTTCGTTGGTGAATTTTGGAACAGATTGAGCAGGAGAGGCTGTGTACATTGGAAGTTTTAGTAGGCTAAACAAGTTCAGAGCCCAAGTGTTTGTGGTTCCTTTTAGAGGTTACCAGTGGGAGATGAGGACCAGCAAGAGCTTTCAGGGCTGGCACCTTTAGTGTAGGAGCAATCGCTGGACGTTCACAATTTCGGTGTTGAGCTCTGGCCAGATTGAGCAGGAGAGGCTGTGTACGTTGGAAGTTTTAGTAGGCTAAACAAGTTCAGAGGCCAAGTGTTTGTGGTTCGTTTGAGAGTTTACTAGTGGGAGATGAGGACCAGCAAGAGCTTTCAGGGCTGGCACCTTTAGTGTAGGAGCAATCGCTGGACGTTCGCAATGTCGGTGTTGAGCTCTGGCCAGATTGAGCAGGAGAGGCTGTGTACGTTGGAAGTTTTAGTAGCCTAAACAAGTTCAGAGCCCAAGTGTTTGTGGTTCGTTTGAGAGGTTACCAGTGGGAGATGAGGACCAGCAAGAGCTTTCAGGGCTGGCACGTTTAGTGTACGAGCAATCCCTGGACGTTCGCAATTTCGGTGTTGAGCTCTGGCCAGATTGAGCAGGAGAGGCTGTGTACGTTGGAAGTTTTAGTAGGCTAAACAAGTTCAGAGGCCAAGTGTTTGTGGTTCGTTTGAGAGGTTACCAGTGGGAGATGAGGACCAGCAAGAGCTTTCAGGGCTGGCACCTTTAGTGTAGGAGCAATCCCTGGACGTTCGCAATTTCGGTGTTGAGCTCTGGCCAGATTGAGCAGGAGAGGCTGTGTACGTTGGAAGTTTTAGTAGGCGAAACAAGTTCAGAGCCCAAGTGTTTGTGGTTCGTTTGAGAGGTTACCAGTGGGAGATGAGGACCAGCAAGAGCTTTCAGGGCTGGCACCTTTAGTGTAGGAGCAATCGCTGGACATTCGCAATTTCGGTGTTGATCTCTGGCCAGATTGAGCAGGAGAGGCTGTGTACGTTGGAAGTTTTAGTAGGCTAAACAAGTTCAGAGGCCAAGTGTTTGTGGTTCGTTTGAGAGGTTACCAGTGGGAGATGAGGACCAGCAAGAGGTTTCAGGGCTGGCACCTTTAGTGTAGGAGCAATCGCTGGACGTTCGCAATTTCGGTGTTGAGCTCTGGCCAGATTGAGCAGGAGAGGCTGTGTACGTTGGAAGTTTTAGTAGGCTAAACAAGTTCAGAGCCCAAGTGTTTGTGGTTCGTTTGAGAGGTTCCCAGTGGGAGATGAGGACCAGCAAGAGCTTTCAGGGCTGGCACCTTTAGTGTAGGAGCAATCGCTGGACGTTCACAATTTCGGTGTTGAGCTCTGGCCAGATTGAGCAGGAGAGGCTGTGTACGTTGGAAGTTTTAGTAGGCTAAACAAGTTCAGAGGCCAAGTGTTTGTGGTTCGTTTGAGAGTTTACTAGTGGGAGATGAGGACCAGCAAGAGCTTTCAGGGCTGGCACCTTTAGTGTAGGAGCAATCGCTGGACGTTCGCAATGTCGGTGTTGAGCTCTGGCCAGATTGAGCAGGAGAGGCTGTGTACGTTGGAAGTTTTAGTAGCCTAAACAAGTTCAGAGCCCAAGTGTTTGTGGTTCGTTTGAGAGGTTACCAGTGGGAGATGAGGACCAGCAAGAGCTTTCAGGGCTGGCACGTTTAGTGTACGAGCAATCCCTGGACGTTCGCAATTTCGGTGTTGAGCTCTGGCCAGATTGAGCAGGAGAGGCTGTGTACGTTGGAAGTTTTAGTAGGCTAAACAAGTTCAGAACCCAAGTGTTTGTGGTTCGTTTGAGAGTTTACTAGTGGGAGATGGGGACCAGCAAGAGCTTTCAGGGCTGGCACCTTTAGTGTAGGAGCAATCCCTGGACGTTCTCAATTTCGGTGTTGAGCTCTGGCCAGATTGAGCAGGAGAGGCTGTGTACGTTGGAAGTTTTAGTAGGCTAAAGAAGTTCAGAGCCCAAGTGTTTGTGGTTCGTTTGAGAGGTTCCCAGTGGGAGATGAGGACCAGCAAGAGCTTTCAGGGCTGGCACCTTTAGTGTAGGAGCAATCCCTGGACGTTCGCAATTTCGTTGGTGAATTTTGGACAGATTGAGCAGGAGAGGCTGTGTACATTGGAAGTTTTAGTAGCCTAAACAAGTTCAGAGCCCAAGTGTTTGTGGTTCCTTTTAGAGGTTACCAGTGGGAGATGAGGACCAGCAAGAGCTTTCAGGGCTGGCACCTTTAGTGTAGGAGCAATCGCTGGACGTTCGCAATTTCGGTGTTGAGCTCTGGCCAGATTGAGCAGGAGAGGCTGTGTACGTTGGAAGTTTTAGTAGCCTAAACAAGTTCAGAGGCCAAGTGTTTGTGGTTCGTTTGAGAGGTTCCCAGTGGGAGATGAGGACCAGCAAGAGCTTTCAGGGCTGGCACCTTTAGTGTAGGAGCAATCGCTGGACGTTCGCAATTTCGGTGTTGAGCTCTGGCCAGATTGAGCAGGAGAGGCTGTGTACGTTGGAAGTTTTAGTAGGCTAAACAAGTTCAGAGGCCAAGTGTTTGTGGTTCGTTTGAGAGGTTACCAGTGGGAGATGAGGACCAGCAAGAGCTTTCAGGGCTGGCACCTTTAGTGTAGGAGCAATCCCTGGACGTTCACAATTTCGGTGTTGAGCTCTGGCCAGATTGAGCAGGAGAGGCTGTGTACGTTGGAAGTTTTAGTAGGCTAAACAAGTTCAGAGGCCAAGTGTTTGTGGTTCGTTTTAGAGGTTACCAGTGGGAGATGAGGACCAGCAAGAGCTTTCAGGACTGGCACCTTTAGTGTAAGAGCAATCCCTGGACGTTCGCAATTTCGGTGTTGAGCTCTGGCCAGATTGAGCAGGAGAGGCTGTGTACGTTGGAAGTTTTAGTAGGCTAAACAAGTTCAGAGCCCAAGTGTTTGTGGTTCGTTTGAGAGGTTCCCAGTGGGAGATGAGGACCAGCAAGAGCTTTCAGGGCTGGCACCTTTAGTGTAGGAGCAATCGCTGGACGTTCGCAATTTCGGTGTTGAATTTTGGGCAGATTGAGCAGGAGAGGCTGTGTACGTTGGAAGTTTTAGTAGGCTAAACAAGTTCAGAGCCCAAGTGTTTGTGGTTCGTTTGAGAGGTTACCAGTGGGAGATGAGGACCAGCAAGAGCTTTCAGGGCTGGCACCTTTAGTGTAGGAGCAATCCCTGGACGTTCGCAATTTCGTTGGTGAATTTTGGACAGATTGAGCAGGAGAGGCTGTGTACATTGGAAGTTTTAGTAGGCTAAACAAGTTCAGAGCCCAAGTGTTTGTGGTTCCTTTTAGAGGTTACCAGTGGGAGATGAGGACCAGCAAGAGCTTTCAGGGCTGGCACCTTTAGTGTAGGAGCAATCGCTGGACGTTCGCAATTTCGGTGTTGAGCTCTGGCCAGATTGAGCAGGAGAGGCTGTGTACGTTGGAAGTTTTAGTAGGCTAAACAAGTTCAGAGCCCAAGTGTTTGTGGTTCGTTTGAGAGTTTACTAGTGGGAGATGGGGACCAGCAAGAGCTTTCAGGGCTGGCACCTTTAGTGTAGGAGCAATCCCTGGACGTTCTCAATTTCGGTGTTGAGCTCTGGCCAGATTGAGCAGGAGAGGCTGTGTACGTTGGAAGTTTTAGTAGGCTAAAGAAGTTCAGAGCCCAAGTGTTTGTGGTTCGTTTGAGAGGTTCCCAGTGGGAGATGAGGACCAGCAAGAGCTTTCAGGGCTGGCACCTTTAGTGTAGGAGCAATCGCTGGACGTTCGCAATTTCGGTGTTGAGCTCTGGCCAGATTGAGCAGGAGAGGCTGTGTACGTTGGAAGTTTTAGTAGGCTAAACAAGTTCAGAGGCCAAGTGTTTGTGGTTCGTTTGAGAGGTTACCAGTGGGAGATGAGGACCAGCAAGAGCTTTCAGGGCTGGCACCTTTAGTGTAGGAGCAATCGCTGGACGTTCGCAATTTCGGTGTTGAGCTCTGGCCAGATTGAGCAGGAGAGGCTGTGTACGTTGGAAGTTTTAGTAGGCTAAACAAGTTCAGAGGCCAAGTGTTTGTGGTTCGTTTTAGAGGTTACCAGTGGGAGATGAGGACCAGCAAGAGCTTTCAGGACTGGCACCTTTAGTGTAAGAGCAATCCCTGGACGTTCGCAATTTCGGTGTTGAGCTCTGGCCAGATTGAGCAGGAGAGGCTGTGTACGTTGGAAGTTTTAGTAGGCTAAACAAGTTCAGAGCCCAAGTGTTTGTGGTTCGTTTGAGAGGTTCCCAGTGGGAGATGAGGACCAGCAAAAGCTTTCAGGGCTGGCACCTTTAGTGTAGGAGCAATCGCTGGACGTTCGCAATTTCGGTGTTGAATTTTGGGCAGATTGAGCAGGAGAGGCTGTGTACGTTGGAAGTTTTAGTAGGCTAAACAAGTTCAGAGGCCAAGTGTTTGTGGTTCGTTTGAGAGGTTACCAGTGGGAGATGAGGACCAGCAAGAGCTTTCAGGGCTGGCACCTTTAGTGTAGGAGCAATCGCTGGACGTTCACAATTTCGGTGTTGAGCTCTGGCCAGATTGAGCAGGAGAGGCTGTGTACGTTGGAAGTTTTAGTAGGCTAAACAAGTTCAGAGGCCAAGTGTTTGTCGTTCGTTTGAGAGGTTACCAGTGGGAGATGAGGACCAGCAAGAGCTTTCAGGGCTGGCACCTTTAGTGTAGGAGCAATCGCTGGACGTTCGCAATTTCGGTGTTGAGCTCTGGCCAGATTGAGCAGGAGAGGCTGTGTACGTTGGAAGTTTTAGTAGGCTAAACAAGTTCAGAGCCCAAGTGTTTGTGGTTCGTTTGAGAGGTTCCCAGTGGGAGATGAGGACCAGCAAGAGCTTTCAGGGCTGGCACCTTTAGTGTAGGAGCAATCCCTGGACGTTCGCAATTTCGTTGGTGAATTTTGGACAGATTGAGCAGGAGAGGCTGTGTACATTGGAAGTTTTAGTAGGCTAAACAAGTTCAGAGCCCAAGTGTTTGTGGTTCCTTTTAGAGGTTACCAGTGGGAGATGAGGACCAGCAAGAGCTTTCAGGGCTGGCACCTTTAGTGTAGGAGCAATCGCTGGACGTTCGCAATTTCGGTGTTGAGCTCTGGCCAGATTGAGCAGGAGAGGCTGTGTACGTTGGAAGTTTTAGTAGGCTAAACAAGTTCAGAACCCAAGTGTTTGTGGTTCGTTTGAGAGTTTACTAGTGGGAGATGGGGACCAGCAAGAGCTTTCAGGGCTGGCACCTTTAGTGTAGGAGCAATCCCTGGACGTTCTCAATTTCGGTGTTGAGCTCTGGCCAGATTGAGCAGGAGAGGCTGTGTACGTTGGAAGTTTTAGTAGGCTAAAGAAGTTCAGAGCCCAAGTGTTTGTGGTTCGTTTGAGAGGTTCCCAGTGGGAGATGAGGACCAGCAAGAGCTTTCAGGGCTGGCACCTTTAGTGTAGGAGCAATCGCTGGACGTTCGCAATTTCGGTGTTGAGCTCTGGCCAGATTGAGCAGGAGAGGCTGTGTACGTTGGAAGTTTTAGTAGGCTAAACAAGTTCAGAGGCCAAGTGTTTGTGGTTCGTTTGAGAGGTTACCAGTGGGAGATGAGGACCAGCAAGAGCTTTCAGGGCTGGCACCTTTAGTGTAGGAGCAATCGCTGGACGTTCGCAATTTCGGTGTTGAGCTCTGGCCAGATTGAGCAGGAGAGGCTGTGTACGTTGGAAGTTTTAGTAGGCTAAACAAGTTCAGAGGCCAAGTGTTTGTGGTTCGTTTGAGAGGTTACCAGTGGGAGATGAGGACCAGCAAGAGCTTTCAGGGCTGGCACCTTTAGTGTAGGAGCAATCCCTGGACGTTCGCAATTTCGGTGTTGAGCTCTGGCCAGATTGAGCAGGAGAGGCTGTGTACGTTGGAAGTTTTAGTAGGCTAAACAAGTTCAGAGCCCAAGTGTTTGTGGTTCGTTTGAGAGGTTCCCAGTGGGAGATGAGGACCAGCAAGAGCTTTCAGGGCTGGCACCTTTAGTGTAGGAGCAATCGCTGGACGTTCGCAATTTCGGTGTTGAATTTTGGGCAGATTGAGCAGGAGAGGCTGTGTACGTTGGAAGTTTTAGTAGGCTAAACAAGTTCAGAGGCCAAGTGTTTGTGGTTCGTTTGAGAGGTTACCAGTGGGAGATGAGGACCAGCAAGAGCTTTCAGGGCTGGCACCTTTAGTGTAGGAGCAATCGCTGGACATTCGCAATTTCGGTGTTGATCTCTGGCCAGTTTGAGCAGGAGAGGCTGTGTACGTTGGAAGTTTTAGTAGGCTAAACAAGTTCAGAGGCCAAGTGTTTGTGGTTCGTTTGAGAGGTTACCAGTGGGAGATGAGGACCAGCAAGAGGTTTCAGGGCTGGCACCTTTAGTGTAGGAGCAATCGCTGGACGTTCGCAATTTCGGTGTTGAGCTCTGGCCAGATTGAGCAGGAGAGGCTGTGTACGTTGGAAGTTTTAGTAGGCTAAACAAGTTCAGAGCCCAAGTGTTTGTGGTTCGTTTGAGAGGTTCCCAGTGGGAGATGAGGACCAGCAAGAGCTTTCAGGGCTGGCACCTTTAGTGTAGGAGCAATCCCTGGACGTTCGCAATTTCGTTGGTGAATTTTGGACAGATTGAGCAGGAGAGGCTGTGTACATTGGAAGTTTTAGTAGGCTAAACAAGTTCAGAGCCCAAGTGTTTGTGGTTCCTTTTAGAGGTTACCAGTGGGAGATGAGGACCAGCAAGAGCTTTCAGGGCTGGCACCTTTAGTGTAGGAGCAATCGCTGGACGTTCACAATTTCGGTGTTGAGCTCTGGCCAGATTGAGCAGGAGAGGCTGTGTACGTTGGAAGTTTTAGTAGGCTAAACAGGTTCAGAGGCCAAGTGTTTGTGGTTCGTTTGAGAGTTTACTAGTGGGAGATGAGGACCAGCAAGAGCTTTCAGGGCTGGCACCTTTAGTGTAGGAGCAATCGCTGGACGTTCGCAATGTCGGTGTTGAGCTCTGGCCAGATTGAGCAGGAGAGGCTGTGTACGTTGGAAGTTTTAGTAGCCTAAACAAGTTCAGAGCCCAAGTGTTTGTGGTTCGTTTGAGAGGTTACCAGTGGGAGATGAGGACCAGCAAGAGCTTTCAGGGCTGGCACGTTTAGTGTACGAGCAATCCCTGGACGTTCGCAATTTCGGTGTTGAGCTCTGGCCAGATTGAGCAGGAGAGGCTGTGTACGTTGGAAGTTTTAGTAGGCTAAACAAGTTCAGAGGCCAAGTGTTTGTGGTTCGTTTGAGAGGTTACCAGTGGGAGATGAGGACCAGCAAGAGCTTTCAGGGCTGGCACCTTTAGTGTAGGAGCAATCCCTGGACGTTCGCAATTTCGGTGTTGAGCTCTGGCCAGATTGAGCAGGAGAGGCTGTGTACGTTGGAAGTTTTAGTAGGCGAAACAAGTTCAGAGCCCAAGTGTTTGTGGTTCGTTTGAGAGGTTACCAGTGGGAGATGAGGACCAGCAAGAGCTTTCAGGGCTGGCACCTTTAGTGTAGGAGCAATCGCTGGACATTCGCAATTTCGGTGTTGATCTCTGGCCAGTTTGAGCAGGAGAGGCTGTGTACGTTGGAAGTTTTAGTAGGCTAAACAAGTTCAGAGGCCAAGTGTTTGTGGTTCGTTTGAGAGGTTACCAGTGGGAGATGAGGACCAGCAAGAGGTTTCAGGGCTGGCACCTTTAGTGTAGGAGCAATCGCTGGACGTTCGCAATTTCGGTGTTGAGCTCTGGCCAGATTGAGCAGGAGAGGCTGTGTACGTTGGAAGTTTTAGTAGGCTAAACAAGTTCAGAGCCCAAGTGTTTGTGGTTCGTTTGAGAGGTTCCCAGTGGGAGATGAGGACCAGCAAGAGCTTTCAGGGCTGGCACCTTTAGTGTAGGAGCAATCGCTGGACGTTCACAATTTCGGTGTTGAGCTCTGGCCAGATTGAGCAGGAGAGGCTGTGTACGTTGGAAGTTTTAGTAGCCTAAACAAGTTCAGAGGCCAAGTGTTTGTGGTTCGTTTGAGAGTTTACTAGTGGGAGATGAGGACCAGCAA
Source organism: Gavia stellata (assembly GCF_030936135.1). NCBI lineage: Eukaryota > Metazoa > Chordata > Aves > Gaviiformes > Gaviidae > Gavia > Gavia stellata. Next base: position 21,525 of record NW_026776831.1, read on the forward strand.
GAGCTTTCAGGGCTGGCACCTTTAGTGTAGGAGCAATCGCTGGACGTTCGCAATGTCGGTGTTGAGCTCTGGCCAGATTGAGCAGGAGAGGCTGTGTACGTTGGAAGTTTTAGTAGCCTAAACAAGTTCAGAGCCCAAGTGTTTGTGGTTCGTTTGAGAGGTTACCAGTGGGAGATGAGGACCAGCAAGAGCTTTCAGGGCTGGCACGTTTAGTGTACGAGCAATCCCTGGACGTTCGCAATTTCGGTGTTGAGCTCTGGCCAGATTGAGCAGGAGAGGCTGTGTACGTTGGAAGTTTTAGTAGGCTAAACAAGTTCAGAACCCAAGTGTTTGTGGTTCGTTTGAGAGTTTACTAGTGGGAGATGGGGACCAGCAAGAGCTTTCAGGGCTGGCACCTTTAGTGTAGGAGCAATCCCTGGACGTTCTCAATTTCGGTGTTGAGCTCTGGCCAGATTGAGCAGGAGAGGCTGTGTACGTTGGAAGTTTTAGTAGGCTAAAGAAGTTCAGAGCCCAAGTGTTTGTGGTTCGTTTGAGAGGTTCCCAGTGGGAGATGAGGACCAGCAAGAGCTTTCAGGGCTGGCACCTTTAGTGTAGGAGCAATCGCTGGACGTTCGCAATTTCGGTGTTGAGCTCTGGCCAGATTGAGCAGGAGAGGCTGTGTACGTTGGAAGTTTTAGTAGGCTAAACAAGTTCAGAGGCCAAGTGTTTGTGGTTCGTTTGAGAGGTTACCAGTGGGAGATGAGGACCAGCAAGAGCTTTCAGGGCTGGCACCTTTAGTGTAGGAGCAATCGCTGGACGTTCGCAATTTCGGTGTTGAGCTCTGGCCAGATTGAGCAGGAGAGGCTGTGTACGTTGGAAGTTTTAGTAGGCTAAACAAGTTCAGAGGCCAAGTGTTTGTGGTTCGTTTGAGAGGTTACCAGTGGGAGATGAGGACCAGCAAGAGCTTTCAGGGCTGGCACCTTTAGTGTAGGAGCAATCCCTGGACGTTCGCAATTTCGGTGTTGAGCTCTGGCCAGATTGAGCAGGAGAGGCTGTGTACGTTGGAAGTTTTAGTAGGCTAAACAAGTTCAGAGCCCAAGTGTTTGTGGTTCGTTTGAGAGGTTACCAGTGGGAGATGAGGACCAGCAAGAGCTTTCAGGGCTGGCACCTTTAGTGTAGGAGCAATCGCTGGACGTTCGCAATTTCGGTGTTGAATTTTGGGCAGATTGAGCAGGAGAGGCTGTGTACGTTGGAAGTTTTAGTAGGCTAAACAAGTTCAGAGGCCAAGTGTTTGTGGTTCGTTTGAGAGGTTACCAGTGGGAGATGAGGACCAGCAAGAGCTTTCAGGGCTGGCACCTTTAGTGTAGGAGCAATCGCTGGACATTCGCAATTTCGGTGTTGATCTCTGGCCAGTTTGAGCAGGAGAGGCTGTGTACGTTGGAAGTTTTAGTAGGCTAAACAAGTTCAGAGGCCAAGTGTTTGTGGTTCGTTTGAGAGGTTACCAGTGGGAGATGAGGACCAGCAAGAGGTTTCAGGGCTGGCACCTTTAGTGTAGGAGCAATCGCTGGACGTTCGCAATTTCGGTGTTGAGCTCTGGCCAGATTGAGCAGGAGAGGCTGTGTACGTTGGAAGTTTTAGTAGGCTAAACAAGTTCAGAGCCCAAGTGTTTGTGGTTCGTTTGAGAGGTTCCCAGTGGGAGATGAGGACCAGCAAGAGCTTTCAGGGCTGGCACCTTTAGTGTAGGAGCAATCCCTGGACGTTCGCAATTTCGTTGGTGAATTTTGGACAGATTGAGCAGGAGAGGCTGTGTACATTGGAAGTTTTAGTAGGCTAAACAAGTTCAGAGCCCAAGTGTTTGTGGTTCCTTTTAGAGGTTACCAGTGGGAGATGAGGACCAGCAAGAGCTTTCAGGGCTGGCACCTTTAGTGTAGGAGCAATCGCTGGACGTTCACAATTTCGGTGTTGAGCTCTGGCCAGATTGAGCAGGAGAGGCTGTGTACGTTGGAAGTTTTAGTAGGCTAAACAAGTTCAGAGGCCAAGTGTTTGTGGTTCGTTTGAGAGTTTACTAGTGGGAGATGAGGACCAGCAAGAGCTTTCAGGGCTGGCACCTTTAGTGTAGGAGCAATCGCTGGACGTTCGCAATGTCGGTGTTGAGCTCTGGCCAGATTGAGCAGGAGAGGCTGTGTACGTTGGAAGTTTTAGTAGCCTAAACAAGTTCAGAGCCCAAGTGTTTGTGGTTCGTTTGAGAGGTTACCAGTGGGAGATGAGGACCAGCAAGAGCTTTCAGGGCTGGCACGTTTAGTGTACGAGCAATCCCTGGACGTTCGCAATTTCGGTGTTGAGCTCTGGCCAGATTGAGCAGGAGAGGCTGTGTACGTTGGAAGTTTTAGTAGGCTAAACAAGTTCAGAGGCCAAGTGTTTGTGGTTCGTTTGAGAGGTTACCAGTGGGAGATGAGGACCAGCAAGAGCTTTCAGGGCTGGCACCTTTAGTGTAGGAGCAATCCCTGGACGTTCGCAATTTCGGTGTTGAGCTCTGGCCAGATTGAGCAGGAGAGGCTGTGTACGTTGGAAGTTTTAGTAGGCGAAACAAGTTCAGAGCCCAAGTGTTTGTGGTTCGTTTGAGAGGTTACCAGTGGGAGATGAGGACCAGCAAGAGCTTTCAGGGCTGGCACCTTTAGTGTAGGAGCAATCGCTGGACATTCGCAATTTCGGTGTTGATCTCTGGCCAGTTTGAGCAGGAGAGGCTGTGTACGTTGGAAGTTTTAGTAGGCTAAACAAGTTCAGAGGCCAAGTGTTTGTGGTTCGTTTGAGAGGTTACCAGTGGGAGATGAGGACCAGCAAGAGGTTTCAGGGCTGGCACCTTTAGTGTAGGAGCAATCGCTGGACGTTCGCAATTTCGGTGTTGAGCTCTGGCCAGATTGAGCAGGAGAGGCTGTGTACGTTGGAAGTTTTAGTAGGCTAAACAAGTTCAGAGCCCAAGTGTTTGTGGTTCGTTTGAGAGGTTCCCAGTGGGAGATGAGGACCAGCAAGAGCTTTCAGGGCTGGCACCTTTAGTGTAGGAGCAATCGCTGGACGTTCACAATTTCGGTGTTGAGCTCTGGCCAGATTGAGCAGGAGAGGCTGTGTACGTTGGAAGTTTTAGTAGGCTAAACAAGTTCAGAGGCCAAGTGTTTGTGGTTCGTTTGAGAGTTTACTAGTGGGAGATGAGGACCAGCAAGAGCTTTCAGGGCTGGCACCTTTAGTGTAGGAGCAATCGCTGGACGTTCGCAATGTCGGTGTTGAGCTCTGGCCAGATTGAGCAGGAGAGGCTGTGTACGTTGGAAGTTTTAGTAGGCTAAACAAGTTCAGAGGCCAAGTGTTTGTGGTTCGTTTTAGAGGTTACCAGTGGGAGATGAGGACCAGCAAGAGCTTTCAGGGCTGGCACGTTTAGTGTACGAGCAATCCCTGGACGTTCGCAATTTCGGTGTTGAGCTCTGGCCAGATTGAGCAGGAGAGGCTGTGTACGTTGGAAGTTTTAGTAGGCTAAACAAGTTCAGAGGCCAAGTGTTTGTGGTTCGTTTGAGAGGTTACCAGTGGGAGATGAGGACCAGCAAGAGCTTTCAGGGCTGGCACCTTTAGTGTAGGAGCAATCCCTGGACGTTCGCAATTTCGGTGTTGAGCTCTGGCCAGATTGAGCAGGAGAGGCTGTGTACGTTGGAAGTTTTAGTAGGCGAAACAAGTTCAGAGCCCAAGTGTTTGTGGTTCGTTTGAGAGGTTACCAGTGGGAGATGAGGACCAGCAAGAGCTTTCAGGGCTGGCACCTTTAGTGTAGGAGCAATCGCTGGACGTTCGCAATTTCGGTGTTGAGCTCTGGCCAGATTGAGCAGGAGAGGCTGTGTACGTTGGAAGTTTTAGTAGGCTAAACAAGTTCAGAGCCCAAGTGTTTGTGGTTCGTTTGAGAGGTTCCCAGTGGGAGATGAGGACCAGCAAGAGCTTTCAGGGCTGGCACCTTTAGTGTAGGAGCAATCGCTGGACATTCGCAATTTCGGTGTTGATCTCTGGCCAGTTTGAGCAGGAGAGGCTGTGTACGTTGGAAGTTTTAGTAGGCTAAACAAGTTCAGAGGCCAAGTGTTTGTGGTTCGTTTGAGAGGTTACCAGTGGGAGATGAGGACCAGCAAGAGCTTTCAGGGCTGGCACCTTTAGTGTAGGAGCAATCGCTGGACGTTCGCAATTTCGGTGTTGATCTCTGGCCAGATTGAGCAGGAGAGGCTGTGTACGTTGGAAGTTTTAGTAGGCTAAACAAGTTCAGAGGCCAAGTGTTTGTCGTTCGTTTGAGAGGTTCCCAGTGGGAGATGAGGACCAGCAAGAGGTTTCAGGGCTGGCACCTTTAGTGTAGGAGCAATCGCTGGACGTTCGCAATTTCGGTGTTGAGCTCTGGCCAGATTGAGCAGGAGAGGCTGTGTACGTTGGAAGTTTTAGTAGGCTAAACAAGTTCAGAGGCCAAGTGTTTGTGGTTCGTTTGAGAGGTTACCAGTGGGAGATGAGGACCAGCAAGAGCTTTCAGGGCTGGCACCTTTAGTGTAGGAGCAATCCCTGGACGTTCGCAATTTCGTTGGTGAATTTTGGACAGATTGAGCAGGAGAGGCTGTGTACATTGGAAGTTTTAGTAGGCTAAACAAGTTCAGAGCCCAAGTGTTTGTGGTTCGTTTGAGAGGTTACCAGTGGGAGATGAGGACCAGCAAGAGCTTTCAGGGCTGGCACCTTTAGTGTAGGAGCAATCGCTGGACGTTCGCAATTTCGGTGTTGAGCTCTGGCCGGATTGAGCAGGAGAGGCTGTGTACGTTGGAAGTTTTAGTAGGCTAAACAAGTTCAGAGGCCAAGTGTTTGTGGTTCGTTTGAGAGTTTACTAGTGGGAGATGAGGACCAGCAAGAGCTTTCAGGGCTGGCACCTTTAGTGTAGGAGCAATCGCTGGACGTTCGCAATGTCGGTGTTGAGCTCTGGCCAGATTGAGCAGGAGAGGCTGTGTACGTTGGAAGTTTTAGTAGGCTAAACAAGTTCAGAGGCCAAGTGTTTGTGGTTCGTTTGAGAGGTTACCAGTGGGAGATGAGGACCAGCAAGAGCTTTCAGGGCTGGCACCTTTAGTGTAGGAGCAATCCCTGGACGTTCGCAATTTCGGTGTTGAGCTCTGGCCAGATTGAGCAGGAGAGGCTGTGTACGTTGGAAGTTTTAGTAGGCGAAACAAGTTCAGAGCCCAAGTGTTTGTGGTTCGTTTGAGAGGTTACCAGTGGGAGATGAGGACCAGCAAGAGCTTTCAGGGCTGGCACCTTTAGTGTAGGAGCAATCCCTGGACGTTCGCAATTTTGGTGTTGAGCTCTGGCCAGATTGAGCAGGAGAGGCTGTGTACGTTGGAAGTTTTAGTAGGCTAAACAAGTTCAGAGGCCAGGTGTTTGTGGTTCGTTTGAGAGGTTACCAGTGGGAGATGAGGACCAGCAAGAGCTTTCAGGGCTGGCACCTTTAGTGTAGGAGCAATCCCTGGACGTTCTCAATTTCGGTGTTGAGCTCTGGCCAGATTGAGCAGGAGAGGCTGTGTACGTTGGAAGTTTTAGTAGGCTAAACAAGTTCAGAGGCCAAGTGTTTGTGGTTCGTTTGAGAGGTTACCAGTGGGAGATGGGGACCAGCAAGAGCTTTCAGGGCTGGCACCTTTAGTGTAGGAGCAATCGCTGGACGTTCGCAATTTCGGTGTTGAATTTTGGGCAGATTGAGCAGGAGAGGCTGTGTACGTTGGAAGTTTTAGTAGGCTAAAGAAGTTCAGAGCCCAAGTGTTTGTGGTTCGTTTGAGAGGTTCCCAGTGGGAGATGAGGACCAGCAAGAGCTTTCAGGGCTGGCACCTTTAGTGTAGGAGCAATCGCTGGACGTTCGCAATTTCGGTGTTGAGCTCTGGCCAGTTTGAGCAGGAGAGGCTGTGTACGTTGGAAGTTTTAGTAGCCTAAACAAGTTCAGAGCCCAAGTGTTTGTGGTTCGTTTGAGAGGTTACCAGTGGGAGATGAGGACCAGCAAGAGCTTTCAGGGCTGGCACCTTTAGTGTAGGAGCAATCCCTGGACGTTCGCAATTTCGGTGTTGAGCTCTGGCCAGATTGAGCAGGAGAGGCTGTGTACGTTGGAAGTTTTAGTAGGCTAAACAAGTTCAGAGGCCAAGTGTTTGTGGTTCGTTTGAGAGGTTACCAGTGGGAGATGAGGACCAGCAAGAGCTTTCAGGACTGGCACCTTTAGTGTAAGAGCAATCCCTGGACGTTCGCAATTTCGGTGTTGAGCTCTGGCCAGATTGAGCAGGAGAGGCTGTGTACGTTGGAAGTTTTAGTAGGCTAAACAAGTTCAGAGCCCAAGTGTTTGTGGTTCGTTTGAGAGGTTACCAGTGGGAGATGAGGACCAGCAAGAGCTTTCAGGACTGGCACCTTTAGTGTAGGAGCAATCGCTGGACGTTCGCAATTTCGGTGTTGAATTTTGGGCAGATTGAGCAGGAGAGGCTGTGTACGTTGGAAGTTTTAGTAGGCTAAACAAGTTCAGAGGCCAAGTGTTTGTGGTTCGTTTGAGAGGTTACCAGTGGGAGATGAGGACCAGCAAGAGCTTTCAGGGCTGGCACCTTTAGTGTAGGAGCAATCGCTGGACATTCGCAATTTCGGTGTTGAGCTCTGGCCAGTTTGAGCAGGAGAGGCTGTGTACGTTGGAAGTTTTAGTAGGCTAAACAAGTTCAGAGGCCAAGTGTTTGTCGTTCGTTTGAGAGGTTACCAGTGGGAGATGAGGACCAGCAAGAGGTTTCAGGGCTGGCACCTTTAGTGTAGGAGCAATCGCTGGACGTTCGCAATTTCGGTGTTGAGCTCTGGCCAGATTGAGCAGGAGAGGCTGTGTACGTTGGAAGTTTTAGTAGGCTAAACAAGTTCAGAGGCCAAGTGTTTGTGGTTCGTTTGAGAGGTTACCAGTGGGAGATGAGGACCAGCAAGAGCTTTCAGGGCTGGCACCTTTAGTGTAGGAGCAATCCCTGGACGTTCGCAATTTCGTTGGTGAATTTTGGACAGATTGAGCAGGAGAGGCTGTGTACATTGGAAGTTTTAGTAGCCTAAACAAGTTCAGAGCCCAAGTGTTTGTGGTTCCTTTTAGAGGTTACCAGTGGGAGATGAGGACCAGCAAGAGCTTTCAGGGCTGGCACCTTTAGTGTAGGAGCAATCGCTGGACGTTCGCAATTTCGGTGTTGAGCTCTGGCCAGATTGAGCAGGAGAGGCTGTGTACGTTGGAAGTTTTAGTAGGCTAAACAAGTTCAGAGCCCAAGTGTTTGTGGTTCGTTTGAGAGTTTACTAGTGGGAGATGAGGACCAGCAAGAGCTTTCAGGGCTGGCACCTTTAGTGTAGGAGCAATCCCTGGACGTTCGCAATTTCGGTGTTGAGCTCTGGCCAGATTGAGCAGGAGAGGCTGTGTACGTTGGAAGTTTTAGTAGCCTAAACAAGTTCAGAGGCCAAGTGTTTGTGGTTCGTTTGAGAGGTTCCCAGTGGGAGATGAGGACCAGCAAGAGCTTTCAGGGCTGGCACCTTTAGTGTAGGAGCAATCGCTGGACGTTCGCAATTTCGGTGTTGAGCTCTGGCCAGATTGAGCAGGAGAGGCTGTGTACGTTGGAAGTTTTAGTAGGCTAAACAAGTTCAGAGGCCAAGTGTTTGTGGTTCGTTTGAGAGGTTACCAGTGGGAGATGAGGACCAGCAAGAGCTTTCAGGGCTGGCACCTTTAGTGTAGGAGCAATCCCTGGACGTTCACAATTTCGGTGTTGAGCTCTGGCCAGATTGAGCAGGAGAGGCTGTGTACGTTGGAAGTTTTAGTAGGCTAAACAAGTTCAGAGGCCAAGTGTTTGTGGTTCGTTTGAGAGGTTACCAGTGGGAGATGAGGACCAGCAAGAGCTTTCAGGACTGGCACCTTTAGTGTAAGAGCAATCCCTGGACGTTCGCAATTTCGGTGTTGAGCTCTGGCCAGATTGAGCAGGAGAGGCTGTGTACGTTGGAAGTTTTAGTAGGCTAAACAAGTTCAGAGGCCAAGTGTTTGTGGTTCGTTTGAGAGGTTCCCAGTGGGAGATGAGGACCAGCAAGAGCTTTCAGGGCTGGCACCTTTAGTGTAGGAGCAATCGCTGGACGTTCGCAATTTCGGTGTTGAATTTTGGGCAGATTGAGCAGGAGAGGCTGTGTACGTTGGAAGTTTTAGTAGGCTAAACAAGTTCAGAGGCCAAGTGTTTGTGGTTCGTTTGAGAGGTTACCAGTGGGAGATGAGGACCAGCAAGAGCTTTCAGGGCTGGCACCTTTAGTGTAGGAGCAATCCCTGGACGTTCGCAATTTCGTTGGTGAATTTTGGACAGATTGAGCAGGAGAGGCTGTGTACATTGGAAGTTTTAGTAGCCTAAACAAGTTCAGAGCCCAAGTGTTTGTGGTTCCTTTTAGAGGTTACCAGTGGGAGATGAGGACCAGCAAGAGCTTTCAGGGCTGGCACCTTTAGTGTAGGAGCAATCGCTGGACGTTCGCAATTTCGGTGTTGAGCTCTGGCCAGATTGAGCAGGAGAGGCTGTGTACGTTGGAAGTTTTAGTAGGCTAAACAAGTTCAGAGCCCAAGTGTTTGTGGTTCGTTTGAGAGTTTACTAGTGGGAGATGAGGACCAGCAAGAGCTTTCAGGGCTGGCACCTTTAGTGTAGGAGCAATCCCTGGACGTTCGCAATTTCGGTGTTGAGCTCTGGCCAGATTGAGCAGGAGAGGCTGTGTACGTTGGAAGTTTTAGTAGCCTAAACAAGTTCAGAGGCCAAGTGTTTGTGGTTCGTTTGAGAGGTTCCCAGTGGGAGATGAGGACCAGCAAGAGCTTTCAGGGCTGGCACCTTTAGTGTAGGAGCAATCGCTGGACGTTCGCAATTTCGGTGTTGAGCTCTGGCCAGATTGAGCAGGAGAGGCTGTGTACGTTGGAAGTTTTAGTAGGCTAAACAAGTTCAGAGGCCAAGTGTTTGTGGTTCGTTTGAGAGGTTACCAGTGGGAGATGAGGACCAGCAAGAGCTTTCAGGGCTGGCACCTTTAGTGTAGGAGCAATCCCTGGACGTTCACAATTTCGGTGTTGAGCTCTGGCCAGATTGAGCAGGAGAGGCTGTGTACGTTGGAAGTTTTAGTAGGCTAAACAAGTTCAGAGGCCAAGTGTTTGTGGTTCGTTTTAGAGGTTACCAGTGGGAGATGAGGACCAGCAAGAGCTTTCAGGACTGGCACCTTTAGTGTAAGAGCAATCCCTGGACGTTCGCAATTTCGGTGTTGAGCTCTGGCCAGATTGAGCAGGAGAGGCTGTGTACGTTGGAAGTTTTAGTAGGCTAAACAAGTTCAGAGGCCAAGTGTTTGTGGTTCGTTTGAGAGGTTCCCAGTGGGAGATGAGGACCAGCAAGAGCTTTCAGGGCTGGCACCTTTAGTGTAGGAGCAATCGCTGGACGTTCGCAATTTCGGTGTTGAATTTTGGGCAGATTGAGCAGGAGAGGCTGTGTACGTTGGAAGTTTTAGTAGGCTAAACAAGTTCAGAGGCCAAGTGTTTGTGGTTCGTTTGAGAGGTTACCAGTGGGAGATGAGGACCAGCAAGAGCTTTCAGGGCTGGCACCTTTAGTGTAGGAGCAATCGCTGGACATTCGCAATTTCGGTGTTGAGCTCTGGCCAGATTGAGCAGGAGAGGCTGTGTACGTTGGAAGTTTTAGTAGGCTAAACAAGTTCAGAGGCCAAGTGTTTGTCGTTCGTTTGAGAGGTTACCAGTGGGAGATGAGGACCAGCAAGAGGTTTCAGGGCTGGCACCTTTAGTGTAGGAGCAATCGCTGGACGTTCGCAATTTCGGTGTTGAGCTCTGGCCAGATTGAGCAGGAGAGGTTGTGTACGTTGGAAGTTTTAGTAGGCTAAACAAGTTCAGAGCCCAAGTGTTTGTGGTTCGTTTGAGAGGTTACCAGTGGGAGATGAGGACCAGCAAGAGCTTTCAGGGCTGGCACCTTTAGTGTAGGAGCAATCCCTGGACGTTCGCAATTTCGTTGGTGAATTTTGGACAGATTGAGCAGGAGAGGCTGTGTACATTGGAAGTTTTAGTAGGCTAAACAAGTTCAGAGCCCAAGTGTTTGTGGTTCCTTTTAGAGGTTACCAGTGGGAGATGAGGACCAGCAAGAGCTTTCAGGGCTGGCACCTTTAGTGTAGGAGCAATCGCTGGACGTTCGCAATTTCGGTGTTGAGCTCTGGCCAGATTGAGCAGGAGAGGCTGTGTACGTTGGAAGTTTTAGTAGGCTAAACAAGTTCAGAACCCAAGTGTTTGTGGTTCGTTTGAGAGTTTACTAGTGGGAGATGGGGACCAGCAAGAGCTTTCAGGGCTGGCACCTTTAGTGTAGGAGCAATCCCTGGACGTTCTCAATTTCGGTGTTGAGCTCTGGCCAGATTGAGCAGGAGAGGCTGTGTACGTTGGAAGTTTTAGTAGCCTAAACAAGTTCAGAGGCCAAGTGTTTGTGGTTCGTTTGAGAGGTTCCCAGTGGGAGATGAGGACCAGCAAGAGCTTTCAGGGCTGGCACCTTTAGTGTAGGAGCAATCGCTGGACGTTCGCAATTTCGGTGTTGAGCTCTGGCCAGATTGAGCAGGAGAGGCTGTGTACGTTGGAAGTTTTAGTAGGCTAAACAAGTTCAGAGGCCAAGTGTTTGTGGTTCGTTTGAGAGGTTACCAGTGGGAGATGAGGACCAGCAAGAGCTTTCAGGGCTGGCACCTTTAGTGTAGGAGCAATCGCTGGACGTTCGCAATTTCGGTGTTGAGCTCTGGCCAGATTGAGCAGGAGAGGCTGTGTACGTTGGAAGTTTTAGTAGGCTAAACAAGTTCAGAGGCCAAGTGTTTGTGGTTCGTTTGAGAGGTTACCAGTGGGAGATGAGGACCAGCAAGAGCTTTCAGGGCTGGCACCTTTAGTGTAGGAGCAATCCCTGGACGTTCGCAATTTCGGTGTTGAGCTCTGGCCAGATTGAGCAGGAGAGGCTGTGTACGTTGGAAGTTTTAGTAGGCTAAACAAGTTCAGAGGCCAAGTGTTTGTGGTTCGTTTTAGAGGTTACCAGTGGGAGATGAGGACCAGCAAGAGCTTTCAGGACTGGCACCTTTAGTGTAAGAGCAATCCCTGGACGTTCGCAATTTCGGTGTTGAGCTCTGGCCAGATTGAGCAGGAGAGGCTGTGTACGTTGGAAGTTTTAGTAGGCTAAACAAGTTCAGAGCCCAAGTGTTTGTGGTTCGTTTGAGAGGTTCCCAGTGGGAGATGAGGACCAGCAAGAGCTTTCAGGGCTGGCACCTTTAGTGTAGGAGCAATCGCTGGACGTTCGCAATTTCGGTGTTGAATTTTGGGCAGATTGAGCAGGAGAGGCTGTGTACGTTGGAAGTTTTAGTAGGCTAAACAAGTTCAGAGCCCAAGTGTTTGTGGTTCGTTTGAGAGGTTACCAGTGGGAGATGAGGACCAGCAAGAGCTTTCAGGGCTGGCACCTTTAGTGTAGGAGCAATCGCTGGACATTCGCAATTTCGGTGTTGAGCTCTGGCCAGTTTGAGCAGGAGAGGCTGTGTACGTTGGAAGTTTTAGTAGGCTAAACAAGTTCAGAGGCCAAGTGTTTGTCGTTCGTTTGAGAGGTTACCAGTGGGAGATGAGGACCAGCAAGAGGTTTCAGGGCTGGCACCTTTAGTGTAGGAGCAATCGCTGGACGTTCGCAATTTCGGTGTTGAGCTCTGGCCAGATTGAGCAGGAGAGGCTGTGTACGTTGGAAGTTTTAGTAGGCTAAACAAGTTCAGAGCCCAAGTGTTTGTGGTTCGTTTGAGAGGTTCCCAGTGGGAGATGAGGACCAGCAAGAGCTTTCAGGGCTGGCACCTTTAGTGTAGGAGCAATCGCTGGACGTTCGCAATTTCGGTGTTGAATTTTGGGCAGATTGAGCAGGAGAGGCTGTGTACGTTGGAAGTTTTAGTAGGCTAAACAAGTTCAGAGGCCAAGTGTTTGTGGTTCGTTTGAGAGGTTACCAGTGGGAGATGAGGACCAGCAAGAGCTTTCAGGGCTGGCACCTTTAGTGTAGGAGCAATCGCTGGACATTCGCAATTTCGGTGTTGAGCTCTGGCCAGTTTGAGCAGGAGAGGCTGTGTACGTTGGAAGTTTTAGTAGGCTAAACAAGTTCAGAGGCCAAGTGTTTGTCGTTCGTTTGAGAGGTTACCAGTGGGAGATGAGGACCAGCAAGAGGTTTCAGGGCTGGCACCTTTAGTGTAGGAGCAATCGCTGGACGTTCGCAATTTCGGTGTTGAGCTCTGGCCAGATTGAGCAGGAGAGGCTGTGTACGTTGGAAGTTTTAGTAGGCTAAACAAGTTCAGAGCCCAAGTGTTTGTGGTTCGTTTGAGAGGTTACCAGTGGGAGATGAGGACCAGCAAGAGCTTTCAGGGCTGGCACCTTTAGTGTAGGAGCAATCCCTGGACGTTCGCAATTTCGTTGGTGAATTTTGGACAGATTGAGCAGGAGAGGCTGTGTACATTGGAAGTTTTAGTAGGCTAAACAAGTTCAGAGGCCAAGTGTTTGTGGTTCGTTTGAGAGTTTACTAGTGGGAGATGAGGACCAGCAAGAGCTTTCAGGGCTGGCACCTTTAGTGTAGGAGCAATCGCTGGACGTTCGCAATGTCGGTGTTGAGCTCTGGCCAGATTGAGCAGGAGAGGCTGTGTACGTTGGAAGTTTTAGTAGCCTAAACAAGTTCAGAGGCCAAGTGTTTGTGGTTCGTTTGAGAGGTTACCAGTGGGAGATGAGGACCAGCAAGAGCTTTCAGGGCTGGCACGTTTAGTGTACGAGCAATCCCTGGACGTTCGCAATTTCGGTGTTGAGCTCTGGCCAGATTGAGCAGGAGAGGCTGTGTACGTTGGAAGTTTTAGTAGGCTAAACAAGTTCAGAGGCCAAGTGTTTGTGGTTCGTTTGAGAGGTTACCAGTGGGAGATGAGGACCAGCAAGAGCTTTCAGGGCTGGCACCTTTAGTGTAGGAGCAATCCCTGGACGTTCGCAATTTCGTTGGTGAATTTTGGACAGATTGAGCAGGAGAGGCTGTGTACATTGGAAGTTTTAGTAGGCTAAACAAGTTCAGAGGCCAAGTGTTTGTGGTTCGTTTGAGAGTTTACTAGTGGGAGATGAGGACCAGCAAGAGCTTTCAGGGCTGGCACCTTTAGTGTAGGAGCAATCGCTGGACGTTCGCAATGTCGGTGTTGAGCTCTGGCCAGATTGAGCAGGAGAGGCTGTGTACGTTGGAAGTTTTAGTAGCCTAAACAAGTTCAGAGCCCAAGTGTTTGTGGTTCGTTTGAGAGGTTACCAGTGGGAGATGAGGACCAGCAAGAGCTTTCAGGGCTGGCACGTTTAGTGTACGAGCAATCCCTGGACGTTCGCAATTTCGGTGTTGAGCTCTGGCCAGATTGAGCAGGAGAGGCTGTGTACGTTGGAAGTTTTAGTAGGCTAAACAAGTTCAGAGCCCAAGTGTTTGTGGTTCGTTTGAGAGGTTACCAGTGGGAGATGAGGACCAGCAAGAGCTTTCAGGGCTGGCACCTTTAGTGTAGGAGCAATCCCTGGACGTTCGCAATTTCGGTGTTGAGCTCTGGCCAGATTGAGCAGGAGAGGCTGTGTACGTTGGAAGTTTTAGTAGGCGAAACAAGTTCAGAGGCCAAGTGTTTGTGGTTCGTTTGAGAGGTTACCAGTGGGAGATGAGGACCAGCAAGAGCTTTCAGGGCTGGCACCTTTAGTGTAGGAGCAATCGCTGGACGTTCGCAATTTCGGTGTTGAGCTCTGGCCAGATTGAGCAGGAGAGGCTGTGTACGTTGGAAGTTTTAGTAGGCTAAACAAGTTCAGAGCCCAAGTGTTTGTGGTTCGTTTGAGAGGTTCCCAGTGGGAGATGAGGACCAGCAAGAGCTTTCAGGGCTGGCACCTTTAGTGTAGGAGCAATCGCTGGACATTCGCAATTTCGGTGTTGATCTCTGGCCAGTTTGAGCAGGAGAGGCTGTGTACGTTGGAAGTTTTAGTAGGCTAAACAAGTTCAGAGGCCAAGTGTTTGTGGTTCGTTTGAGAGGTTACCAGTGGGAGATGAGGACCAGCAAGAGCTTTCAGGGCTGGCACCTTTAGTGTAGGAGCAATCGCTGGACGTTCGCAATTTCGGTGTTGATCTCTGGCCAGATTGAGCAGGAGAGGCTGTGTACGTTGGAAGTTTTAGTAGGCTAAACAAGTTCAGAGGCCAAGTGTTTGTCGTTCGTTTGAGAGGTTACCAGTGGGAGATGAGGACCAGCAAGAGGTTTCAGGGCTGGCACCTTTAGTGTAGGAGCAATCGCTGGACGTTCGCAATTTCGGTGTTGAGCTCTGGCCAGATTGAGCAGGAGAGGCTGTGTACGTTGGAAGTTTTAGTAGGCTAAACAAGTTCAGAGCCCAAGTGTTTGTGGTTCGTTTGAGAGGTTACCAGTGGGAGATGAGGACCAGCAAGAGCTTTCAGGGCTGGCACCTTTAGTGTAGGAGCAATCCCTGGACGTTCGCAATTTCGTTGGTGAATTTTGGACAGATTGAGCAGGAGAGGCTGTGTACATTGGAAGTTTTAGTAGGCTAAACAAGTTCAGAGCCCAAGTGTTTGTGGTTCCTTTTAGAGGTTACCAGTGGGAGATGAGGACCAGCAAGAGCTTTCAGGGCTGGCACCTTTAGTGTAGGAGCAATCGCTGGACGTTCGCAATTTCGGTGTTGAGCTCTGGCCAGATTGAGCAGGAGAGGCTGTGTACGTTGGAAGTTTTAGTAGGCTAAACAAGTTCAGAACCCAAGTGTTTGTGGTTCGTTTGAGAGTTTACTAGTGGGAGATGGGGACCAGCAAGAGCTTTCAGGGCTGGCACCTTTAGTGTAGGAGCAATCCCTGGACGTTCGCAATTTCGGTGTTGAGCTCTGGCCAGATTGAGCAGGAGAGGCTGTGTACGTTGGAAGTTTTAGTAGGCTAAAGAAGTTCAGAGCCCAAGTGTTTGTGGTTCGTTTGAGAGGTTACCAGTGGGAGATGAGGACCAGCAAGAGCTTTCAGGGCTGGCACCTTTAGTGTAGGAGCAATCGCTGGACGTTCGCAATTTCGGTGTTGAGCTCTGGCCAGATTGAGCAGGAGAGGCTGTGTACGTTGGAAGTTTTAGTAGGCTAAACAAGTTCAGAGGCCAAGTGTTTGTGGTTCGTTTGAGAGGTTACCAGTGGGAGATGAGGACCAGCAAGAGCTTTCAGGGCTGGCACCTTTAGTGTAGGAGCAATCGCTGGACGTTCGCAATTTCGGTGTTGAGCTCTGGCCAGATTGAGCAGGAGAGGCTGTGTACGTTGGAAGTTTTAGTAGGCTAAACAAGTTCAGAGGCCAAGTGTTTGTGGTTCGTTTGAGAGGTTACCAGTGGGAGATGAGGACCAGCAAGAGCTTTCAGGGCTGGCACCTTTAGTGTAGGAGCAATCCCTGGACGTTCGCAATTTCGGTGTTGAGCTCTGGCCAGATTGAGCAGGAGAGGCTGTGTACGTTGGAAGTTTTAGTAGGCTAAACAAGTTCAGAGGCCAAGTGTTTGTGGTTCGTTTGAGAGGTTACCAGTGGGAGATGAGGACCAGCAAGAGCTTTCAGGGCTGGCACCTTTAGTGTAGGAGCAATCCCTGGACGTTCGCAATTTCGGTGTTGAGCTCTGGCCAGTTTGAGCAGGAGAGGCTGTGTACGTTGGAAGTTTTAGTAGGCTAAACAAGTTCAGAGCCCAAGTGTTTGTGGTTCGTTTTAGAGGTTCCCAGTGGGAGATGAGGACCAGCAAGAGCTTTCAGGACTGGCACCTTTAGTGTAAGAGCAATCCCTGGACGTTCGCAATTTCGGTGTTGAGCTCTGGCCAGATTGAGCAGGAGAGGCTGTGTACGTTGGAAGTTTTAGTAGGCTAAACAAGTTCAGAGCCCAAGTGTTTGTGGTTCGTTTGAGAGGTTCCCAGTGGGAGATGAGGACCAGCAAGAGCTTTCAGGGCTGGCACCTTTAGTGTAGGAGCAATCGCTGGACGTTCGCAATTTCGGTGTTGAATTTTGGGCAGATTGAGCAGGAGAGGCTGTGTACGTTGGAAGTTTTAGTAGGCTAAACAAGTTCAGAGGCCAAGTGTTTGTGGTTCGTTTGAGAGGTTACCAGTGGGAGATGAGGACCAGCAAGAGCTTTCAGGGCTGGCACCTTTAGTGTAGGAGCAATCCCTGGACGTTCGCATTTTCGGTGTTGAGCTCTGGCCAGATTGAGCAGGAGAGGCTGTGTACGTTGGAAGTTTTAGTAGGCTAAACAAGTTCAGAGCCCAAGTGTTTGTGGTTCGTTTGAGAGGTTCCCAGTGGGAGATGAGGACCAGCAAGAGCTTTCAGGGCTGGCACCTTTAGTGTAGGAGCAATCCCTGGACGTTCGCAATTTCGTTGGTGAATTTTGGACAGATTGAGCAGGAGAGGCTGTGTACATTGGAAGTTTTAGTAGGCTAAACAAGTTCAGAGCCCAAGTGTTTGTGGTTCCTTTTAGAGGTTACCAGTGGGAGATGAGGACCAGCAAGAGCTTTCAGGGCTGGCACCTTTAGTGTAGGAGCAATCGCTGGACGTTCACAATTTCGGTGTTGAGCTCTGGCCAGATTGAGCAGGAGAGGCTGTGTACGTTGGAAGTTTTAGTAGGCTAAACAAGTTCAGAGCCCAAGTGTTTGTGGTTCGTTTGAGAGTTTACTAGTGGGAGATGAGGACCAGCAAGAGCTTTCAGGGCTGGCACCTTTAGTGTAGGAGCAATCGCTGGACGTTCGCAATGTCGGTGTTGAGCTCTGGCCAGATTGAGCAGGAGAGGCTGTGTACGTTGGAAGTTTTAGTAGCCTAAACAAGTTCAGAGCCCAAGTGTTTGTGGTTCGTTTGAGAGGTTACCAGTGGGAGATGAGGACCAGCAAGAGCTTTCAGGGCTGGCACGTTTAGTGTACGAGCAATCCGTGGACGTTCGCAATTTCGGTGTTGAGCTCTGGCCAGATTGAGCAGGAGAGGCTGTGTACGTTGGAAGTTTTAGTAGGCTAAACAAGTTCAGAGGCCAAGTGTTTGTGGTTCGTTTGAGAGGTTACCAGTGGGAGATGAGGACCAGCAAGAGCTTTCAGGGCTGGCACCTTTAGTGTAGGAGCAATCCCTGGACGTTCGCAATTTCGGTGTTGAGCTCTGGCCAGATTGAGCAGGAGAGGCTGTGTACGTTGGAAGTTTTAGTAGGCGAAACAAGTTCAGAGGCCAAGTGTTTGTGGTTCGTTTGAGAGGTTACCAGTGGGAGATGAGGACCAGCAAGAGCTTTCAGGGCTGGCACCTTTAGTGTAGGAGCAATCGCTGGACGTTCGCAATTTCGGTGTTGAGCTCTGGCCAGATTGAGCAGGAGAGGCTGTGTACGTTGGAAGTTTTAGTAGGCTAAACAAGTTCAGAGGCCAAGTGTTTGTGGTTCGTTTGAGAGGTTCGCAGTGGGAGATGAGGACCAGCAAGAGCTTTCAGGGCTGGCACCTTTAGTGTAGGAGCAATCGCTGGACATTCGCAATTTCGGTGTTGATCTCTGGCCAGTTTGAGCAGGAGAGGCTGTGTACGTTGGAAGTTTTAGTAGGCTAAACAAGTTCAGAGGCCAAGTGTTTGTGGTTCGTTTGAGAGGTTACCAGTGGGAGATGAGGACCAGCAAGAGCTTTCAGGGCTGGCACCTTTAGTGTAGGAGCAATCGCTGGACGTTCGCAATTTCGGTGTTGAGCTCTGGCCAGATTGAGCAGGAGAGGCTGTGTACGTTGGAAGTTTTAGTAGGCTAAACAAGTTCAGAGGCCAAGTGTTTGTGGTTCGTTTGAGAGGTTACCAGTGGGAGATGAGGACCAGCAAGAGCTTTCAGGGCTGGCACCTTTAGTGTAGGAGCAATCCCTGGACGTTCGCAATTTCGTTGGTGAATTTTGGACAGATTGAGCAGGAGAGGCTGTGTACATTGGAAGTTTTAGTAGGCTAAACAAGTTCAGAGCCCAAGTGTTTGTGGTTCCTTTTAGAGGTTACCAGTGGGAGATGAGGACCAGCAAGAGCTTTCAGGGCTGGCACCTTTAGTGTAGGAGCAATCGCTGGACGTTCGCAATTTCGGTGTTGAGCTCTGGCCAGATTGAGCAGGAGAGGCTGTGTACGTTGGAAGTTTTAGTAGGCTAAACAAGTTCAGAGCCCAAGTGTTTGTGGTTCGTTTGAGAGTTTACTAGTGGGAGATGAGGACCAGCAAGAGCTTTCAGGGCTGGCACCTTTAGTGTAAGAGCAATCGCTGGACGTTCGCAATTTCGGTGTTGAGCTCTGGCCAGATTGAGCAGGAGAGGCAGTGTACGTTGGAAGTTTTAGTAGGCTAAACAAGTTCAGAGGCCAAGTGTTTGTGGTTCGTTTGAGAGGTTACCAGTGGGAGATGAGGACCAGCAAGAGCTTTCAGGGCTGGCACCTTTAGTGTAGGAGCAATCGCTGGACGTTCGCAATTTCGGTGTTGAATTTTGGGCAGATTGAGCAGGAGAGGCTGTGTACGTTGGAAGTTTTATTGGCTAAACAAGTTCAGAGCCCAAGTGTTTGTGGTTCGTTTGAGAGGTTACCAGTGGAAGATGAGGACCAGCAAGAGCTTTCAGGGCTGGCACATTTAGTGTAGGAGCAATAGCTGGACGTTCGCAATTTCGGTGTTGAGCTCTGGCCAGATTGAGCAGGAGAGGCTGTGTACGTTGGAAGTTTTAGTAGCCTAAACAAGTTCAGAGGCCAAGTGTTTGTGGTTCGTTTGAGAGGTTACCAGTGGGAGATGAGGACCAGCAAGAGCTTTCAGGGCTGGCACCTTTAGTGTAGGAGCAATCCCTGGACGTTCGCAATTTCGGTGTTGAATTTTGGACAGATTGAGCAGGAGAGGCTGTGTACGTTGGAAGTTTTAGTAGGCTAAACAAGTTCAGAGGCCAAGTGTTTGTGGTTCGTTTGAGAGGTTACCAGTGGGAGATGAGGACCAGCAAGAGCTTTCAGGGCTGGCACCTTTAGTGTAGGAGCAATCCCTGGACGTTCTCAATTTCGGTGTTGAGCTCTGGCCAGATTGAGCAGGAGAGGCTGTGTACGTTGGAAGTTTTAGTAGGCTAAACAAGTTCAGAGCCCAAGTGTTTGTGGTTCGTTTGAGAGGTTACCAGTGGGAGATGAGGACCAGCAAGAGCTTTCAGGGCTGGCACCTTTAGTGTAGGAGCAATCGCTGGACGTTCGCAATTTCGGTGTTGAATTTTGGCCAGATTGAGCAGGAGAGGCTGTGTACGTTGGAAGTTTTAGTAGGCTAAACAAGTTCAGAGCCCAAGTGTTTGTGGTTCGTTTGAGAGGTTCCCAGTGGGAGATGAGGTCCAGCAAGAGCTTTCAGGGCTGGCACCTTTAGTGTAGGAGCAATCGCTGGACGTTCGCAATTTCGGTGTTGAGCTCTGGCCAGATTGAGCAGGAGAGGCTGTGTACGTTGGAAGTTTTAGTAGGCTAAACAAGTTCAGAGCCCAAGTGTTTGTGGTTCGTTTGAGAGTTTACTAGTGGGAGATGAGGACCAGCAAGAGCTTTCAGGGCTGGCACCTTTAGTGTAGGAGCAATCGCTGGACGTTCGCAATGTCGGTGTTGAGCTCTGGCCAGATTGAGCAGGAGAGGCTGTGTACGTTGGAAGTTTTAGTAGCCTAAACAAGTTCAGAGCCCAAGTGTTTGTGGTTCGTTTGAGAGGTTACCAGTGGGAGATGAGGACCAGCAAGAGCTTTCAGGGCTGGCACGTTTAGTGTACGAGCAATCCCTGGACGTTCGCAATTTCGGTGTTGAGCTCTGGCCAGATTGAGCAGGAGAGGCTGTGTACGTTGGAAGTTTTAGTAGGCTAAACAAGTTCAGAGGCCAAGTGTTTGTGGTTCGTTTGAGAGGTTACCAGTGGGAGATGAGGACCAGCAAGAGCTTTCAGGGCTGGCACCTTTAGTGTAGGAGCAATCCCTGGACGTTCTCAATTTCGGTGTTGAGCTCTGGCCAGATTGAGCAGGAGAGGCTGTGTACGTTGGAAGTTTTAGTAGGCGAAACAAGTTCAGAGCCCAAGTGTTTGTGGTTCGTTTGAGAGGTTACCAGTGGGAGATGAGGACCAGCAAGAGCTTTCAGGGCTGGCACCTTTAGTGTAGGAGCAATCGCTGGACGTTCGCAATTTCGGTGTTGAGCTCTGGCCAGATTGAGCAGGAGAGGCTGTGTACGTTGGAAGTTTTAGTAGGCTAAACAAGTTCAGAGGCCAAGTGTTTGTGGTTCGTTTGAGAGGTTCCCAGTGGGAGATGAGGACCAGCAAGAGCTTTCAGGGCTGGCACCTTTAGTGTAGGAGCAATCGCTGGACATTCGCAATTTCGGTGTTGATCTCTGGCCAGTTTGAGCAGGAGAGGCTGTGTACGTTGGAAGTTTTAGTAGGCTAAACAAGTTCAGAGGCCAAGTGTTTGTGGTTCGTTTGAGAGGTTACCAGTGGGAGATGAGGACCAGCAAGAGCTTTCAGGGCTGGCACCTTTAGTGTAGGAGCAATCCCTGGACGTTCGCAATTTCGGTGTTGAGCTCTGGCCAGATTGAGCAGGAGAGGCTGTGTACGTTGGAAGTTTTAGTAGGCTAAACAAGTTCAGAGGCCAAGTGTTTGTGGTTCGTTTGAGAGGTTACCAGTGGGAGATGAGGACCAGCAAGAGCTTTCAGGGCTGGCACCTTTAGTGTAGGAGCAATCCCTGGACGTTCGCAATTTCGTTGGTGAATTTTGGACAGATTGAGCAGGAGAGGCTGTGTACATTGGAAGTTTTAGTAGCCTAAACAAGTTCAGAGCCCAAGTGTTTGTGGTTCCTTTTAGAGGTTACCAGTGGGAGATGAGGACCAGCAAGAGCTTTCAGGGCTGGCACCTTTAGTGTAGGAGCAATCGCTGGACGTTCGCAATTTCGGTGTTGAGCTCTGGCCAGATTGAGCAGGAGAGGCTGTGTACGTTGGAAGTTTTAGTAGGCTAAACAAGTTCAGAGCCCAAGTGTTTGTGGTTCGTTTGAGAGTTTACTAGTGGGAGATGAGGACCAGCAAGAGCTTTCAGGGCTGGCACCTTTAGTGTAAGAGCAATCCCTGGACGTTCGCAATTTCGGTGTTGAGCTCTGGCCAGATTGAGCAGGAGAGGCAGTGTACGTTGGAAGTTTTAGTAGGCTAAACAAGTTCAGAGGCCAAGTGTTTGTGGTTCGTTTGAGAGGTTACCAGTGGGAGATGAGGACCAGCAAGAGCTTTCAGGGCTGGCACCTTTAGTGTAGGAGCAATCGCTGGACGTTCGCAATTTCGGTGTTGAATTTTGGGCAGATTGAGCAGGAGAGGCTGTGTACGTTGGAAGTTTTATTGGCTAAACAAGTTCAGAGCCCAAGTGTTTGTGGTTCGTTTGAGAGGTTACCAGTGGAAGATGAGGACCAGCAAGAGCTTTCAGGGCTGGCACATTTAGTGTAGGAGCAATAGCTGGACGTTCGCAATTTCGGTGTTGAGCTCTGGCCAGATTGAGCAGGAGAGGCTGTGTACGTTGGAAGTTTTAGTAGCCTAAACAAGTTCAGAGGCCAAGTGTTTGTGGTTCGTTTGAGAGGTTACCAGTGGGAGATGAGGACCAGCAAGAGCTTTCAGGGCTGGCACCTTTAGTGTAGGAGCAATCCCTGGACGTTCGCAATTTCGGTGTTGAATTTTGGACAGATTGAGCAGGAGAGGCTGTGTACGTTGGAAGTTTTAGTAGGCTAAACAAGTTCAGAGGCCAAGTGTTTGTGGTTCGTTTGAGAGGTTACCAGTGGGAGATGAGGACCAGCAAGAGCTTTCAGGGCTGGCACCTTTAGTGTAGGAGCAATCGTTGGACGTTCGCAATTTCGGTGTTGAGCTCTGGCCAGATTGAGCAGGAGAGGCTGTGTACGTTGGAAGTTTTAGTAGGCTAAACAAGTTCAGAGGCCAAGTGTTTGTGGTTCGTTTGAGAGGTTACCAGTGGGAGATGGGGACCAGCAAGAGCTTTCAGGGCTGGCACCTTTAGTGTAGGAGCAATCGCTGGACGTTCGCAATTTCGGTGTTGAATTTTGGCCAGATTGAGCAGGAGAGGCTGTGTACGTTGGAAGTTTTAGTAGGCTAAACAAGTTCAGAGCCCAAGTGTTTGTGGTTCGTTTGAGAGGTTCCCAGTGGGAGATGAGGTCCAGCAAGAGCTTTCAGGGCTGGCACCTTTAGTGTAGGAGCAATCGCTGGACGTTCGCAATTTCGGTGTTGAGCTCTGGCCAGTTTGAGCAGGAGAGGCTGTGTACGTTGGAAGTTTTAGTAGGCTAAACAAGTTCAGAGGCCAAGTGTTTGTGGTTCGTTTGAGAGGTTACCAGTGGGAGATGAGGACCAGCAAGAGCTTTCAGGGCTGGCACCTTTAGTGTAGGAGCAATCGCTGGACGTTCGCAATTTCGGTGTTGAGCTCTGGCCAGATTGAGCAGGAGAGGCTGTGTACGTTGGAAGTTTTAGTAGGCTAAACAAGTTCAGAGGCCAAGTGTTTGTGGTTCGTTTGAGAGGTTCCCAGTGGGAGATGAGGACCAGCAAGAGCTTTCAGGGCTGGCACCTTTAGTGTAGGAGCAATCGCTGGACATTCGCAATTTCGGTGTTGATCTCTGGCCAGTTTGAGCAGGAGAGGCTGTGTACGTTGGAAGTTTTAGTAGGCTAAACAAGTTCAGAGGCCAAGTGTTTGTGGTTCGTTTGAGAGGTTACCAGTGGGAGATGAGGACCAGCAAGAGCTTTCAGGGCTGGCACCTTTAGTGTAGGAGCAATCGCTGGACGTTCGCAATTTCGGTGTTGAGCTCTGGCCAGATTGAGCAGGAGAGGCTGTGTACGTTGGAAGTTTTAGTAGGCTAAACAAGTTCAGAGGCCAAGTGTTTGTGGTTCGTTTGAGAGGTTCCCAGTGGGAGATGAGGACCAGCAAGAGCTTTCAGGGCTGGCACCTTTAGTGTAGGAGCAATCCCTGGACGTTCGCAATTTCGTTGGTGAATTTTGGACAGATTGAGCAGGAGAGGCTGTGTACATTGGAAGTTTTAGTAGCCTAAACAAGTTCAGAGCCCAAGTGTTTGTGGTTCCTTTTAGAGGTTACCAGTGGGAGATGAGGACCAGCAAGAGCTTTCAGGGCTGGCACCTTTAGTGTAGGAGCAATCGCTGGACGTTCGCAATTTCGGTGTTGAGCTCTGGCCAGATTGAGCAGGAGAGGCTGTGTACGTTGGAAGTTTTAGTAGGCTAAACAAGTTCAGAGCCCAAGTGTTTGTGGTTCGTTTGAGAGTTTACTAGTGGGAGATGAGGACCAGCAAGAGCTTTCAGGGCTGGCACCTTTAGTGTAAGAGCAATCCCTGGACGTTCGCAATTTCGGTGTTGAGCTCTGGCCAGATTGAGCAGGAGAGGCAGTGTACGTTGGAAGTTTTAGTAGGCTAAACAAGTTCAGAGGCCAAGTGTTTGTGGTTCGTTTGAGAGGTTACCAGTGGGAGATGAGGACCAGCAAGAGCTTTCAGGGCTGGCACCTTTAGTGTAGGAGCAATCGCTGGACGTTCGCAATTTCGGTGTTGAATTTTGGGCAGATTGAGCAGGAGAGGCTGTGTACGTTGGAAGTTTTATTGGCTAAACAAGTTCAGAGCCCAAGTGTTTGTGGTTCGTTTGAGAGGTTACCAGTGGAAGATGAGGACCAGCAAGAGCTTTCAGGGCTGGCACATTTAGTGTAGGAGCAATAGCTGGACGTTCGCAATTTCGGTGTTGAGCTCTGGCCAGATTGAGCAGGAGAGGCTGTGTACGTTGGAAGTTTTAGTAGGCTAAACAAGTTCAGAGGCCAAGTGTTTGTGGTTCGTTTGAGAGGTTACCAGTGGGAGATGAGGACCAGCAAGAGCTTTCAGGGCTGGCACCTTTAGTGTAGGAGCAATCGCTGGACGTTCGCAATTTCGGTGTTGAATTTTGGACAGATTGAGCAGGAGAGGCTGTGTACGTTGGAAGTTTTAGTAGCCTAAACAAGTTCAGAGGCCAAGTGTTTGTGGTTCGTTTGAGAGGTTACCAGTGGGAGATGAGGACCAGCAAGAGCTTTCAGGGCTGGCACCTTTAGTGTAGGAGCAATCCCTGGACGTTCTCAATTTCGGTGTTGAGCTCTGGCCAGATTGAGCAGGAGAGGCTGTGTACGTTGGAAGTTTTAGTAGGCTAAACAAGTTCAGAGGCCAAGTGTTTGTGGTTCGTTTGAGAGGTTACCAGTGGGAGATGGGGACCAGCAAGAGCTTTCAGGGCTGGCACCTTTAGTGTAGGAGCAATCGCTGGACGTTCGCAATTTCGGTGTTGAATTTTGGCCAGATTGAGCAGGAGAGGCTGTGTACGTTGGAAGTTTTAGTAGGCTAAACAAGTTCAGAGCCCAAGTGTTTGTGGTTCGTTTGAGAGGTTCCCAGTGGGAGATGAGGTCCAGCAAGAGCTTTCAGGGCTGGCACCTTTAGTGTAGGAGCAATCGCTGGACGTTCGCAATTTCGGTGTTGAGCTCTGGCCAGTTTGAGCAGGAGAGGCTGTGTACGTTGGAAGTTTTAGTAGGCTAAACAAGTTCAGAGGCCAAGTGTTTGTGGTTCGTTTGAGAGGTTACCAGTGGGAGATGAGGACCAGCAAGAGCTTTCAGGGCTGGCACCTTTAGTGTAGGAGCAATCCCTGGACGTTCGCAATTTCGGTGTTGAGCTCTGGCCAGATTGAGCAGGAGAGGCTGTGTACGTTGGAAGTTTTAGTAGGCTAAACAAGTTCAGAGCCCAAGTGTTTGTGGTTCGTTTGAGAGGTTACCAGTGGGAGATGAGGACCAGCAAGAGCTTTCAGGGCTGGCACCTTTAGTGTAGGAGCAATCGCTGGACGTTCGCAATTTCGGTGTTGAGCTCTGGCCAGATTGAGCAGGAGAGGCTGTGTACGTTGGAAGTTTTAGTAGGCTAAACAAGTTCAGAGGCCAAGTGTTTGTGGTTCGTTTTAGAGGTTACCAGTGGGAGATGAGGACCAGCAAGAGCTTTCAGGACTGGCACCTTTAGTGTAAGTGCAATCCCTGGACGTTCGCAATTTCGGTGTTGAGCTCTGGCCAGATTGAGCAGGAGAGGCTGTGTACGTTGGAAGTTTTAGTAGGCTAAACAAGTTCAGAGGCCAAGTGTTTGTGGTTCGTTTAAGAGGTTCCCAGTGGGAGATGAGGTCCAGCAAGAGCTTTCAGGGCTGGCACCTTTAGTGTAGGAGCAATCGCTGGACGTTCGCAATTTCGGTGTTGAGCTCTGGCCAGTTTGAGCAGGAGAGGCTGTGTACGTTGGAAGTTTTAGTAGGCTAAACAAGTTCAGAGGCCAAGTGTTTGTGGTTCGTTTGAGAGGTTACCAGTGGGAGATGAGGACCAGCAAGAGCTTTCAGGGCTGGCACCTTTAGTGTAGGAGCAATCCCTGGACGTTCGCAATTTCGGTGTTGAGCTCTGGCCAGATTGAGCAGGAGAGGCTGTGTACGTTGGAAGTTTTAGTAGGCTAAACAAGTTCAGAGGCCAAGTGTTTGTGGTTCGTTTGAGAGGTTACCAGTGGGAGATGAGGACCAGCAAGAGCTTTCAGGGCTGGCACCTTTAGTGTAGGAGCAATCGCTGGACGTTCGCAATTTCGGTGTTGAGCTCTGGCCAGATTGAGCAGGAGAGGCTGTGTACGTTGGAAGTTTTAGTAGGCTAAACAAGTTCAGAGGCCAAGTGTTTGTGGTTCGTTTGAGAGGTTACCAGTGGGAGATGAGGACCAGCAAGAGCTTTCAGGACTGGCACCTTTAGTGTAAGTGCAATCCCTGGACGTTCGCAATTTCGGTGTTGAGCTCTGGCCAGATTGAGCAGGAGAGGCTGTGTACGTTGGAAGTTTTAGTAGGCTAAACAAGTTCAGAGCCCAAGTGTTTGTGGTTCGTTTGAGAGGTTCCCAGTGGGAGATGAGGACCAGCAAGAGCTTTCAGGGCTGGCACCTTTAGTGTAGGAGCAATCGCTGGACGTTCGCAATTTCGGTGTTGAATTTTGGGCAGATTGAGCAGGAGAGGCTGTGTACGTTGGAAGTTTTAGTAGGCTAAACAAGTTCAGAGGCCAAGTGTTTGTGGTTCGTTTGAGAGGTTACCAGTGGGAGATGAGGACCAGCAAGAGCTTTCAGGGCTGGCACCTTTAGTGTAGGAGCAATCGCTGGACGTTCGCAATTTCAGTGTTGAGCTCTGGCCAGATTGAGCAGGAGAGGCTGTGTACGTTGGAAGTTTTAGTAGGCTAAACAAGTTCAGAGCCCAAGTGTTTGTCGTTCGTTTGAGAGGTTACCAGTGGGAGATGAGGACCAGCAAGAGCTTTCAGGGCTGGCACCTTTAGTGTAGGAGCAATCGCTGGACGTTCGCAATTTCGGTGTTGAGCTCTGGCCAGATTGAGCAGGAGAGGCTGTGTACGTTGGAAGTTTTAGTAGGCTAAACAAGTTCAGAGCCCAAGTGTTTGTGGTTCGTTTGAGAGGTTCCCAGTGGGAGATGAGGACCAGCAAGAGCTTTCAGGGCTGGCACCTTTAGTGTAGGAGCAATCCCTGGACGTTCGCAATTTCGTTGGTGAATTTTGGACAGATTGAGCAGGAGAGGCTGTGTACATTGGAAGTTTTAGTAGCCTAAACAAGTTCAGAGGCCAAGTGTTTGTGGTTCGTTTGAGAGGTTACCAGTGGGAGATGAGGACCAGCAAGAGCTTTCAGGGCTGGCACGTTTAGTGTACGAGCAATCCCTGGACGTTCGCAATTTCGGTGTTGAGCTCTGGCCAGATTGAGCAGGAGAGGCTGTGTACGTTGGAAGTTTTAGTAGGCTAAACAAGTTCAGAGGCCAAGTGTTTGTGGTTCGTTTGAGAGGTTCCCAGTGGGAGATGAGGACCAGCAAGAGCTTTCAGGGCTGGCACCTTTAGTGTAGGAGCAATCCCTGGACGTTCGCAATTTCGGTGTTGAGCTCTGGCCAGATTGAGCAGGAGAGGCTGTGTACGTTGGAAGTTTTAGTAGGCTAAACAAGTTCAGAGGCCAAGTGTTTGTGGTTCGTTTGAGAGGTTCCCAGTGGGAGATGAGGACCAGCAAGAGCTTTCAGGGCTGGCACCTTTAGTGTAGGAGCAATCGCTGGACGTTCGCAATTTCGGTGTTGAGCTCTGGCCAGATTGAGCAGGAGAGGCTGTGTACGTTGGAAGTTTTAGTAGGCTAAACAAGTTCAGAGCCCAAGTGTTTGTGGTTCGTTTGAGAGGTTCCCAGTGGGAGATGAGGACCAGCAAGAGCTTTCAGGGCTGGCACCTTTAGTGTAGGAGCAATCGCTGGACATTCGCAATTTCGGTGTTGATCTCTGGCCAGTTTGAGCAGGAGAGGCTGTGTACGTTGGAAGTTTTAGTAGGCTAAACAAGTTCAGAGGCCAAGTGTTTGTGGTTCGTTTGAGAGGTTACCAGTGGGAGATGAGGACCAGCAAGAGCTTTCAGGGCTGGCACCTTTAGTGTAGGAGCAATCCCTGGACGTTCGCAATTTCGGTGTTGAGCTCTGGCCAGATTGAGCAGGAGAGGCTGTGTACGTTGGAAGTTTTAGTAGGCTAAACAAGTTCAGAGCCCAAGTGTTTGTGGTTCGTTTGAGAGGTTACCAGTGGGAGATGAGGACCAGCAAGAGCTTTCAGGGCTGGCACCTTTAGTGTAGGAGCAATCCCTGGACGTTCGCAATTTCGGTGTTGAATTTTGGACAGATTGAGCAGGAGAGGCTGTGTACATTGGAAGTTTTAGTAGCCTAAACAAGTTCAGAGCCCAAGTGTTTGTGGTTCCTTTTAGAGGTTACCAGTGGGAGATGAGGACCAGCAAGAGCTTTCAGGGCTGGCACCTTTAGTGTAGGAGCAATCGCTGGACGTTCGCAATTTCGGTGTTGAGCTCTGGCCAGATTGAGCAGGAGAGGCTGTGTACGTTGGAAGTTTTAGTAGGCTAAACAAGTTCAGAGCCCAAGTGTTTGTGGTTCGTTTGAGAGTTTACTAGTGGGAGATGAGGACCAGCAAGAGCTTTCAGGGCTGGCACCTTTAGTGTAAGAGCAATCCCTGGACGTTCGCAATTTCGGTGTTGAGCTCTGGCCAGATTGAGCAGGAGAGGCAGTGTACGTTGGAAGTTTTAGTAGGCTAAACAAGTTCAGAGGCCAAGTGTTTGTGGTTCGTTTGAGAGGTTACCAGTGGGAGATGAGGACCAGCAAGAGCTTTGAGGGCTGGCACCTTTAGTGTAGGAGCAATCGCTGGACGTTTGCAATTTCGGTGTTGAATTTTGGGCAGATTGAGCAGGAGAGGCTGTGTACGTTGGAAGTTTTATTGGCTAAACAAGTTCAGAGCCCAAGTGTTTGTGGTTCGTTTGAGAGGTTACCAGTGGAAGATGAGGACCAGCAAGAGCTTTCAGGGCTGGCACATTTAGTGTAGGAGCAATCGCTGGACGTTCGCAATGTCGGTGTTGAGCTCTGGCCAGATTGAGCAGGAGAGGCTGTGTACGTTGGAAGTTTTAGTAGGCTAAACAAGTTCAGAGGCCAAGTGTTTGTGGTTCGTTTGAGAGGTTACCAGTGGGAGATGAGGACCAGCAAGAGCTTTCAGGGCTGGCACCTTTAGTGTAGGAGCAATCCCTGGACGTTCGCAATTTCGGTGTTGAATTTTGGACAGATTGAGCAGGAGAGGCTGTGTACGTTGGAAGTTTTAGTAGGCTAAACAAGTTCAGAGCCCAAGTGTTTGTGGTTCGTTTGAGAGGTTACCAGTGGGAGATGAGGACCAGCAAGAGCTTTCAGGGCTGGCACCTTTAGTGTAGGAGCAATCGTTGGACGTTCGCAATTTCGGTGTTGAGCTCTGGCCAGATTGAGCAGGAGAGGCTGTGTACGTTGGAAGTTTTAGTAGGCTAAACAAGTTCAGAGGCCAAGTGTTTGTGGTTCGTTTGAGAGGTTACCAGTGGGAGATGGGGACCAGCAAGAGCTTTCAGGGCTGGCACCTTTAGTGTAGGAGCAATCGCTGGACGTTCGCAATTTCGGTGTTGAATTTTGGCCAGATTGAGCAGGAGAGGCTGTGTACGTTGGAAGTTTTAGTAGGCTAAACAAGTTCAGAGCCCAAGTGTTTGTGGTTCGTTTGAGAGGTTCCCAGTGGGAGATGAGGTCCAGCAAGAGCTTTCAGGGCTGGCACCTTTAGTGTAGGAGCAATCGCTGGACGTTCGCAATTTCGGTGTTGAGCTCTGGCCAGTTTGAGCAGGAGAGGCTGTGTACGTTGGAAGTTTTAGTAGGCTAAACAAGTTCAGAGGCCAAGTGTTTGTGGTTCGTTTGAGAGGTTACCAGTGGGAGATGAGGACCAGCAAGAGCTTTCAGGGCTGGCACCTTTAGTGTAGGAGCAATCGCTGGACGTTCGCAATTTCGGTGTTGAGCTCTGGCCAGATTGAGCAGGAGAGGCTGTGTACGTTGGAAGTTTTAGTAGCCTAAACAAGTTCAGAGGCCAAGTGTTTGTGGTTCGTTTGAGAGGTTCCCAGTGGGAGATGAGGACCAGCAAGAGCTTTCAGGGCTGGCACCTTTAGTGTAGGAGCAATCGCTGGACATTCGCAATTTCGGTGTTGATCTCTGGCCAGTTTGAGCAGGAGAGGCTGTGTACGTTGGAAGTTTTAGTAGGCTAAACAAGTTCAGAGGCCAAGTGTTTGTGGTTCGTTTGAGAGGTTACCAGTGGGAGATGAGGACCAGCAAGAGCTTTCAGGGCTGGCACCTTTAGTGTAGGAGCAATCGCTGGACGTTCGCAATTTCGGTGTTGAGCTCTGGCCAGATTGAGCAGGAGAGGCTGTGTACGTTGGAAGTTTTAGTAGGCTAAACAAGTTCAGAGGCCAAGTGTTTGTGGTTCGTTTGAGAGGTTACCAGTGGGAGATGAGGACCAGCAAGAGCTTTCAGGGCTGGCACCTTTAGTGTAGGAGCAATCCCTGGACGTTCGCAATTTCGTTGGTGAATTTTGGACAGATTGAGCAGGAGAGGCTGTGTACATTGGAAGTTTTAGTAGCCTAAACAAGTTCAGAGCCCAAGTGTTTGTGGTTCCTTTTAGAGGTTACCAGTGGGAGATGAGGACCAGCAAGAGCTTTCAGGGCTGGCACCTTTAGTGTAGGAGCAATCCCTGGACGTTCGCAATTTCGGTGTTGAGCTCTGGCCAGATTGAGCAGGAGAGGCTGTGTACGTTGGAAGTTTTAGTAGGCTAAACAAGTTCAGAGCCCAAGTGTTTGTGGTTCGTTTGAGAGTTTACTAGTGGGAGATGAGGACCAGCAAGAGCTTTCAGGGCTGGCACCTTTAGTGTAAGAGCAATCCCTGGACGTTCGCAATTTCGGTGTTGAGCTCTGGCCAGATTGAGCAGGAGAGGCAGTGTACGTTGGAAGTTTTAGTAGGCTAAACAAGTTCAGAGGCCAAGTGTTTGTGGTTCGTTTGAGAGGTTACCAGTGGGAGATGAGGACCAGCAAGAGCTTTCAGGGCTGGCACCTTTAGTGTAGGAGCAATCGCTGGACGTTCGCAATTTCGGTGTTGAATTTTGGGCAGATTGAGCAGGAGAGGCTGTGTACGTTGGAAGTTTTATTGGCTAAACAAGTTCAGAGCCCAAGTGTTTGTGGTTCGTTTGAGAGGTTACCAGTGGAAGATGAGGACCAGCAAGAGCTTTCAGGGCTGGCACATTTAGTGTAGGAGCAATAGCTGGACGTTCGCAATTTCGGTGTTGAGCTCTGGCCAGATTGAGCAGGAGAGGCTGTGTACGTTGGAAGTTTTAGTAGGCTAAACAAGTTCAGAGGCCAAGTGTTTGTGGTTCGTTTGAGAGGTTACCAGTGGGAGATGAGGACCAGCAAGAGCTTTCAGGGCTGGCACCTTTAGTGTAGGAGCAATCCGCTGGACGTTCGCAATTTCGGTGTTGAATTTTGGACAGATTGAGCAGGAGAGGCTGTGTACGTTGGAAGTTTTAGTAGCCTAAACAAGTTCAGAGGCCAAGTGTTTGTGGTTCGTTTGAGAGGTTACCAGTGGGAGATGAGGACCAGCAAGAGCTTTCAGGGCTGGC
Source organism: Gavia stellata (assembly GCF_030936135.1). Lineage (NCBI taxonomy): Eukaryota > Metazoa > Chordata > Aves > Gaviiformes > Gaviidae > Gavia > Gavia stellata. Next base: position 52,558 of record NW_026776831.1, read on the forward strand.
ACCTTTAGTGTAGGAGCAATCCCTGGACGTTCTCAATTTCGGTGTTGAGCTCTGGCCAGATTGAGCAGGAGAGGCTGTGTACGTTGGAAGTTTTAGTAGGCTAAACAAGTTCAGAGGCCAAGTGTTTGTGGTTCGTTTGAGAGGTTACCAGTGGGAGATGGGGACCAGCAAGAGCTTTCAGGGCTGGCACCTTTAGTGTAGGAGCAATCGCTGGACGTTCGCAATTTCGGTGTTGAATTTTGGCCAGATTGAGCAGGAGAGGCTGTGTACGTTGGAAGTTTTAGTAGGCTAAACAAGTTCAGAGCCCAAGTGTTTGTGGTTCGTTTGAGAGGTTCCCAGTGGGAGATGAGGTCCAGCAAGAGCTTTCAGGGCTGGCACCTTTAGTGTAGGAGCAATCGCTGGACGTTCGCAATTTCGGTGTTGAGCTCTGGCCAGTTTGAGCAGGAGAGGCTGTGTACGTTGGAAGTTTTAGTAGGCTAAACAAGTTCAGAGGCCAAGTGTTTGTGGTTCGTTTGAGAGGTTACCAGTGGGAGATGAGGACCAGCAAGAGCTTTCAGGGCTGGCACCTTTAGTGTAGGAGCAATCCCTGGACGTTCGCAATTTCGGTGTTGAGCTCTGGCCAGATTGAGCAGGAGAGGCTGTGTACGTTGGAAGTTTTAGTAGGCTAAACAAGTTCAGAGCCCAAGTGTTTGTGGTTCGTTTGAGAGGTTACCAGTGGGAGATGAGGACCAGCAAGAGCTTTCAGGGCTGGCACCTTTAGTGTAGGAGCAATCGCTGGACGTTCGCAATTTCGGTGTTGAGCTCTGGCCAGATTGAGCAGGAGAGGCTGTGTACGTTGGAAGTTTTAGTAGGCTAAACAAGTTCAGAGGCCAAGTGTTTGTGGTTCGTTTTAGAGGTTACCAGTGGGAGATGAGGACCAGCAAGAGCTTTCAGGACTGGCACCTTTAGTGTAAGTGCAATCCCTGGACGTTCGCAATTTCGGTGTTGAGCTCTGGCCAGATTGAGCAGGAGAGGCTGTGTACGTTGGAAGTTTTAGTAGGCTAAACAAGTTCAGAGGCCAAGTGTTTGTGGTTCGTTTAAGAGGTTCCCAGTGGGAGATGAGGTCCAGCAAGAGCTTTCAGGGCTGGCACCTTTAGTGTAGGAGCAATCGCTGGACGTTCGCAATTTCGGTGTTGAGCTCTGGCCAGTTTGAGCAGGAGAGGCTGTGTACGTTGGAAGTTTTAGTAGGCTAAACAAGTTCAGAGGCCAAGTGTTTGTGGTTCGTTTGAGAGGTTACCAGTGGGAGATGAGGACCAGCAAGAGCTTTCAGGGCTGGCACCTTTAGTGTAGGAGCAATCCCTGGACGTTCGCAATTTCGGTGTTGAGCTCTGGCCAGATTGAGCAGGAGAGGCTGTGTACGTTGGAAGTTTTAGTAGGCTAAACAAGTTCAGAGCCCAAGTGTTTGTGGTTCGTTTGAGAGGTTACCAGTGGGAGATGAGGACCAGCAAGAGCTTTCAGGGCTGGCACCTTTAGTGTAGGAGCAATCGCTGGACGTTCGCAATTTCGGTGTTGAGCTCTGGCCAGATTGAGCAGGAGAGGCTGTGTACGTTGGAAGTTTTAGTAGGCTAAACAAGTTCAGAGGCCAAGTGTTTGTGGTTCGTTTGAGAGGTTACCAGTGGGAGATGAGGACCAGCAAGAGCTTTCAGGACTGGCACCTTTAGTGTAAGTGCAATCCCTGGACGTTCGCAATTTCGGTGTTGAGCTCTGGCCAGATTGAGCAGGAGAGGCTGTGTACGTTGGAAGTTTTAGTAGGCTAAACAAGTTCAGAGCCCAAGTGTTTGTGGTTCGTTTGAGAGGTTCCCAGTGGGAGATGAGGACCAGCAAGAGCTTTCAGGGCTGGCACCTTTAGTGTAGGAGCAATCGCTGGACGTTCGCAATTTCGGTGTTGAATTTTGGGCAGATAGAGCAGGAGAGGCTGTGTACGTTGGAAGTTTTAGTAGGCTAAACAAGTTCAGAGGCCAAGTGTTTGTGGTTCGTTTGAGAGGTTACCAGTGGGAGATGAGGACCAGCAAGAGCTTTCAGGGCTGGCACCTTTAGTGTAGGAGCAATCGCTGGACGTTCGCAATTTCAGTGTTGAGCTCTGGCCAGATTGAGCAGGAGAGGCTGTGTACGTTGGAAGTTTTAGTAGGCTAAACAAGTTCAGAGCCCAAGTGTTTGTCGTTCGTTTGAGAGGTTACCAGTGGGAGATGAGGACCAGCAAGAGCTTTCAGGGCTGGCACCTTTAGTGTAGGAGCAATCGCTGGACGTTCGCAATTTCGGTGTTGAGCTCTGGCCAGATTGAGCAGGAGAGGCTGTGTACGTTGGAAGTTTTAGTAGGCTAAACAAGTTCAGAGCCCAAGTGTTTGTGGTTCGTTTGAGAGGTTCCCAGTGGGAGATGAGGACCAGCAAGAGCTTTCAGGGCTGGCACCTTTAGTGTAGGAGCAATCCCTGGACGTTCGCAATTTCGTTGGTGAATTTTGGACAGATTGAGCAGGAGAGGCTGTGTACATTGGAAGTTTTAGTAGCCTAAACAAGTTCAGAGGCCAAGTGTTTGTGGTTCGTTTGAGAGGTTACCAGTGGGAGATGAGGACCAGCAAGAGCTTTCAGGGCTGGCACGTTTAGTGTACGAGCAATCCCTGGACGTTCGCAATTTCGGTGTTGAGCTCTGGCCAGATTGAGCAGGAGAGGCTGTGTACGTTGGAAGTTTTAGTAGGCTAAACAAGTTCAGAGGCCAAGTGTTTGTGGTTCGTTTGAGAGGTTCCCAGTGGGAGATGAGGACCAGCAAGAGCTTTCAGGGCTGGCACCTTTAGTGTAGGAGCAATCCCTGGACGTTCGCAATTTCGGTGTTGAGCTCTGGCCAGATTGAGCAGGAGAGGCTGTGTACGTTGGAAGTTTTAGTAGGCTAAACAAGTTCAGAGGCCAAGTGTTTGTGGTTCGTTTGAGAGGTTCCCAGTGGGAGATGAGGACCAGCAAGAGCTTTCAGGGCTGGCACCTTTAGTGTAGGAGCAATCGCTGGACGTTCGCAATTTCGGTGTTGAGCTCTGGCCAGATTGAGCAGGAGAGGCTGTGTACGTTGGAAGTTTTAGTAGGCTAAACAAGTTCAGAGCCCAAGTGTTTGTGGTTCGTTTGAGAGGTTACCAGTGGGAGATGAGGACCAGCAAGAGCTTTCAGGGCTGGCACCTTTAGTGTAGGAGCAATCGTTGGACGTTCGCAATTTCGGTGTTGAGCTCTGGCCAGATTGAGCAGGAGAGGCTGTGTACGTTGGAAGTTTTAGTAGGCTAAACAAGTTCAGAGGCCAAGTGGTTGTGGTTCGTTTTAGAGGTTACCAGTGGGAGATGAGGACCAGCAAGAGCTTTCAGGACTGGCACCTTTAGTGTAAGAGCAATCCCTGGACGTTCGCAATTTCGGTGTTGAGCTCTGGCCAGATTGAGCAGGAGAGGCTGTGTACGTTGGAAGTTTTAGTAGGCTAAACAAGTTCAGAGGCCAAGTGTTTGTGGTTCGCTTGAGAGGTTACCAGTGGGAGATGAGGACCAGCAAGAGCTTTCAGGGCTGGCACCTTTAGTGTAGGAGCAATCGCTGGACGTTCGCAATTTCGGTGTTGAATTTTGGGCAGATTGAGCAGGAGAGGCTGTGTACGTTGGAAGTTTTAGTAGGCTAAACAAGTTCAGAGGCCAAGTGTTTGTGGTTCGTTTGAGAGGTTACCAGTGGGAGATGAGGACCAGCAAGAGCTTTCAGGGCTGGCACCTTTAGTGTAGGAGCAATCGCTGGACATTCGCAATTTCGGTGTTGATCTCTGGCCAGTTTGAGCAGGAGAGGCTGTGTACGTTGGAAGTTTTAGTAGGCTAAACAAGTTCAGAGCCCAAGTGTTTGTGGTTCGTTTGAGAGGTTCCCAGTGGGAGATGAGGACCAGCAAGAGCTTTCAGGGCTGGCACCTTTAGTGTAGGAGCAATCCCTGGACGTTCGCAATTTCGTTGGTGAATTTTGGACAGATTGAGCAGGAGAGGCTGTGTACATTGGAAGTTTTAGTAGCCTAAACAAGTTCAGAGGCCAAGTGTTTGTGGTTCCTTTTAGAGGTTACCAGTGGGAGATGAGGACCAGCAAGAGCTTTCAGGGCTGGCACCTTTAGTGTAGGAGCAATCGCTGGACGTTCGCAATTTCGGTGTTGAGCTCTGGCCAGATTGAGCAGGAGAGGCAGTGTACGTTGGAAGTTTTAGTAGGCTAAACAAGTTCAGAGGCCAAGTGTTTGTGGTTCGTTTGAGAGGTTACCAGTGGGAGATGAGGACCAGCAAGAGCTTTCAGGGCTGGCACCTTTAGTGTAGGAGCAATCCCTGGACGTTCGCAATTTCGGTGTTGAGCTCTGGCCAGATTGAGCAGGAGAGGCTGTGTACGTTGGAAGTTTTAGTAGGCTAAACAAGTTCAGAGCCCAAGTGTTTGTGGTTCATTTGAGAGGTTACCAGTGGGAGATGAGGACCAGCAAGAGCTTTCAGGGCTGGCACCTTTAGTGTAGGAGCAATCGCTGGACGTTCGCAATTTCGGTGTTGAGCTCTGGCCAGATTGAGCAGGAGAGGCTGTGTACGTTGGAAGTTTTAGTAGGCTAAACAAGTTCAGAGCCCAAGTGTTTGTGGTTCGTTTGAGAGGTTCCCAGTGGGAGATGAGGACCAGCAAGAGCTTTCAGGGCTGGCACCTTTAGTGTAGGAGCAATCCCTGGACGTTCGCAATTTCGTTGGTGAATTTTGGACAGATTGTAGCAGGAGAGGCTGTGTACATTGGAAGTTTTAGTAGCCTAAACAAGTTCAGAGCCCAAGTGTTTGTGGTTCCTTTTAGAGGTTACCAGTGGGAGATGAGGACCAGCAAGAGCTTTCAGGGCTGGCACCTTTAGTGTAGGAGCAATCGCTGGACGTTCGCAATTTCGGTGTTGAGCTCTGGCCAGATTGAGCAGGAGAGGCTGTGTACGTTGGAAGTTTTAGTAGGCTAAACAAGTTCAGAGCCCAAGTGTTTGTGGTTCGTTTGAGAGTTTACTAGTGGGAGATGAGGACCAGCAAGAGCTTTCAGGGCCTGGCACCTTTAGTGTAAGAGCAATCCCTGGACGTTCGCAATTTCGGTGTTGAGCTCTGGCCAGATTGAGCAGGAGAGGCAGTGTACGTTGGAAGTTTTAGTAGGCTAAACAAGTTCAGAGCCCAAGTGTTTGTAGTTCGTTTGAGAGGTTACCAGTGGGAGATGAGGACCAGCAAGAGCTTTCAGGGCTGGCACCTTTAGTGTAGGAGCAATCGCTGGACGTTCGCAATTTCGGTGTTGAATTTTGGGCAGATTGAGCAGGAGAGGCTGTGTACGTTGGAAGTTTTAGTAGCCTAAACAAGTTCAGAGGCCAAGTGTTTGTGGTTCGTTTGAGAGTTTACTAGTGGGAGATGAGGACCAGCAAGAGCTTTCAGGGCTGGCACCTTTAGTGTAGGAGCAATCGCTGGACGTTCGCAATGTCGGTGTTGAGCTCTGGCCAGATTGAGCAGGAGAGGCTGTGTACGTTGGAAGTTTTAGTAGCCTAAACAAGTTCAGAGCCCAAGTGTTTGTGGTTCGTTTGAGAGGTTACCAGTGGGAGATGAGGACCAGCAAGAGCTTTCAGGGCTGGCACGTTTAGTGTACGAGCAATCCCTGGACGTTCGCAATTTCGGTGTTGAGCTCTGGCCAGATTGAGCAGGAGAGGCTGTGTACGTTGGAAGTTTTAGTAGGCTAAACAAGTTCAGAGGCCAAGTGTTTGTGGTTCGTTTGAGAGGTTACCAGTGGGAGATGAGGACCAGCAAGAGCTTTCAGGGCTGGCACCTTTAGTGTAGGAGCAATCGCTGGACGTTCGCAATTTCGGTGTTGAGCTCTGGCCAGATTGAGCAGGAGAGGCTGTGTACGTTGGAAGTTTTAGTAGGCGAAACAAGTTCAGAGCCCAAGTGTTTGTGGTTCGTTTGAGAGGTTACCAGTGGGAGATGAGGACCAGCAAGAGCTTTCAGGGCTGGCACCTTTAGTGTAGGAGCAATCGCTGGACGTTCGCAATTTCGGTGTTGAGCTCTGGCCAGATTGAGCAGGAGAGGCTGTGTACGTTGGAAGTTTTAGTAGGCTAAACAAGTTCAGAGCCCAAGTGTTTGTGGTTCGTTTGAGAGGTTCCCAGTGGGAGATGAGGACCAGCAAGAGCTTTCAGGGCTGGCACCTTTAGTGTAGGAGCAATCCCTGGACGTTCGCAATTTCGTTGGTGAATTTTGGACAGATTGAGCAGGAGAGGCTGTGTACATTGGAAGTTTTAGTAGCCTAAACAAGTTCAGAGCCCAAGTGTTTGTGGTTCCTTTTAGAGGTTACCAGTGGGAGATGAGGACCAGCAAGAGCTTTCAGGGCTGGCACCTTTAGTGTAGGAGCAACCGCTGGACGTTCGCAATTTCGGTGTTGAGCTCTGGCCAGATTGAGCAGGAGAGGCTGTGTACGTTGGAAGTTTTAGTAGGCTAAACAAGTTCAGAGCCCAAGTGTTTGTGGTTCGTTTGAGAGTTTACTAGTGGGAGATGAGGACCAGCAAGAGCTTTCAGGGCTGGCACCTTTAGTGTAAGAGCAATCCCTGGACGTTCGCAATTTCGGTGTTGAGCTCTGGCCAGATTGAGCAGGAGAGGCAGTGTACGTTGGAAGTTTTAGTAGGCTAAACAAGTTCAGAGGCCAAGTGTTTGTGGTTCGTTTGAGAGGTTACCAGTGGGAGATGAGGACCAGCAAGAGCTTTCAGGGCTGGCACCTTTAGTGTAGGAGCAATCGCTGGACGTTCGCAATTTCGGTGTTGAATTTTGGGCAGATTGAGCAGGAGAGGCTGTGTACGTTGGAAGTTTTATTGGCTAAACAAGTTCAGAGCCCAAGTGTTTGTGGTTCGTTTGAGAGGTTACCAGTGGAAGATGAGGACCAGCAAGAGCTTTCAGGGCTGGCACATTTAGTGTAGGAGCAATAGCTGGACGTTCGCAATTTCGGTGTTGAGCTCTGGCCAGATTGAGCAGGAGAGGCTGTGTACGTTGGAAGTTTTAGTAGGCTAAACAAGTTCAGAGGCCAAGTGTTTGTGGTTCGTTTGAGAGGTTACCAGTGGGAGATGAGGACCAGCAAGAGCTTTCAGGGCTGGCACCTTTAGTGTAGGAGCAATCCCTGGACGTTCGCAATTTCGGTGTTGAATTTTGGACAGATTGAGCAGGAGAGGCTGTGTACGTTGGAAGTTTTAGTAGGCTAAACAAGTTCAGAGCCCAAGTGTTTGTGGTTCGTTTGAGAGTTTACTAGTGGGAGATGAGGACCAGCAAGAGCTTTCAGGGCTGGCACCTTTAGTGTAAGAGCAATCCCTGGACGTTCGCAATTTCGGTGTTGAGCTCTGGCCAGATTGAGCAGGAGAGGCAGTGTACGTTGGAAGTTTTAGTAGGCTAAACAAGTTCAGAGCCCAAGTGTTTGTGGTTCGTTTGAGAGGTTACCAGTGGGAGATGAGGACCAGCAAGAGCTTTCAGGGCTGGCACCTTTAGTGTAGGAGCAATCGCTGGACGTTCGCAATTTCGGTGTTGAATTTTGGGCAGATTGAGCAGGAGAGGCTGTGTACGTTGGAAGTTTTAGTAGCCTAAACAAGTTCAGAGGCCAAGTGTTTGTGGTTCGTTTGAGAGTTTACTAGTGGGAGATGAGGACCAGCAAGAGCTTTCAGGGCTGGCACCTTTAGTGTAGGAGCAATCGCTGGACGTTCGCAATGTCGGTGTTGAGCTCTGGCCAGATTGAGCAGGAGAGGCTGTGTACGTTGGAAGTTTTAGTAGCCTAAACAAGTTCAGAGCCAAGTGTTTGTGGTTCGTTTGAGAGGTTACCAGTGGGAGATGAGGACCAGCAAGAGCTTTCAGGGCTGGCACGTTTAGTGTACGAGCAATCCCTGGACGTTCGCAATTTCGGTGTTGAGCTCTGGCCAGATTGAGCAGGAGAGGCTGTGTACGTTGGAAGTTTTAGTAGGCTAAACAAGTTCAGAGGCCAAGTGTTTGTGGTTCGTTTGAGAGGTTACCAGTGGGAGATGAGGACCAGCAAGAGCTTTCAGGGGCTGGCACCTTTAGTGTAGGAGCAATCGCTGGACGTTCGCAATTTCGGTGTTGAGCTCTGGCCAGATTGAGCAGGAGAGGCTGTGTACGTTGGAAGTTTTAGTAGGCGAAACAAGTTCAGAGCCCAAGTGTTTGTGGTTCGTTTGAGAGGTTACCAGTGGGAGATGAGGACCAGCAAGAGCTTTCAGGGCTGGCACCTTTAGTGTAGGAGCAATCGCTGGACGTTCGCAATTTCGGTGTTGAGCTCTGGCCAGATTGAGCAGGAGAGGCTGTGTACGTTGGAAGTTTTAGTAGGCTAAACAAGTTCAGAGCCCAAGTGTTTGTGGTTCGTTTGAGAGGTTCCCAGTGGGAGATGAGGACCAGCAAGAGCTTTCAGGGCTGGCACCTTTAGTGTAGGAGCAATCCCTGGACGTTCGCAATTTCGTTGGTGAATTTTGGACAGATTGAGCAGGAGAGGCTGTGTACATTGGAAGTTTTAGTAGCCTAAACAAGTTCAGAGCCCAAGTGTTTGTGGTTCCTTTTAGAGGTTACCAGTGGGAGATGAGGACCAGCAAGAGCTTTCAGGGCTGGCACCTTTAGTGTAGGAGCAATCGCTGGACGTTCGCAATTTCGGTGTTGAGCTCTGGCCAGATTGAGCAGGAGAGGCTGTGTACGTTGGAAGTTTTAGTAGGCTAAACAAGTTCAGAGCCCAAGTGTTTGTGGTTCGTTTGAGAGTTTACTAGTGGGAGATGAGGACCAGCAAGAGCTTTCAGGGCTGGCACCTTTAGTGTAAGAGCAATCCCTGGACGTTCGCAATTTCGGTGTTGAGCTCTGGCCAGATTGAGCAGGAGAGGCAGTGTACGTTGGAAGTTTTAGTAGGCTAAACAAGTTCAGAGGCCAAGTGTTTGTGGTTCGTTTGAGAGGTTACCAGTGGGAGATGAGGACCAGCAAGAGCTTTCAGGGCTGGCACCTTTAGTGTAGGAGCAATCGCTGGACGTTCGCAATTTCGGTGTTGAATTTTTGGGCAGATTGAGCAGGAGAGGCTGTGTACGTTGGAAGTTTTATTGGCTAAACAAGTTCAGAGCCCAAGTGTTTGTGGTTCGTTTGAGAGGTTACCAGTGGAAGATGAGGACCAGCAAGAGCTTTCAGGGCTGGCACATTTAGTGTAGGAGCAATAGCTGGACGTTCGCAATTTCGGTGTTGAGCTCTGGCCAGATTGAGCAGGAGAGGCTGTGTACGTTGGAAGTTTTAGTAGGCTAAACAAGTTCAGAGGCCAAGTGTTTGTGGTTCGTTTGAGAGGTTACCAGTGGGAGATGAGGACCAGCAAGAGCTTTCAGGGCTGGCACCTTTAGTGTAGGAGCAATCCCTGGACGTTCGCAATTTCGGTGTTGAATTTTGGACAGATTGAGCAGGAGAGGCTGTGTACGTTGGAAGTTTTAGTAGCCTAAACAAGTTCAGAGGCATGTTTGTGGTTCGTTTGAGAGGTTACCAGTGGGAGATGAGGACCAGCAAGAGCTTTCAGGGCTGGCACCTTTAGTGTAGGAGCAATCCCTGGACGTTCTCAATTTCGGTGTTGAGCTCTGGCCAGATTGAGCAGGAGAGGCTGTGTACGTTGGAAGTTTTAGTAGGCTAAACAAGTTCAGAGGCCAAGTGTTTGTGGTTCGTTTGAGAGGTTACCAGTGGGAGATGGGGACCAGCAAGAGCTTTCAGGGCTGGCACCTTTAGTGTAGGAGCAATCGCTGGACGTTCGCAATTTCGGTGTTGAATTTTGGCCAGATTGAGCAGGAGAGGCTTTGTACGTTGGAAGTTTTAGTAGGCTAAACAAGTTCAGAGCCCAAGTGTTTGTGGTTCGTTTGAGAGGTTCCCAGTGGGAGATGAGGTCCAGCAAGAGCTTTCAGGGCTGGCACCTTTAGTGTAGGAGCAATCGCTGGACGTTCGCAATTTCGGTGTTGAGCTCTGGCCAGTTTGAGCAGGAGAGGCTGTGTACGTTGGAAGTTTTAGTAGGCTAAACAAGTTCAGAGGCCAAGTGTTTGTGGTTCGTTTGAGAGGTTACCAGTGGGAGATGAGGACCAGCAAGAGCTTTCAGGGCTGGCACCTTTAGTGTAGGAGCAATCCCTGGACGTTCGCAATTTCGGTGTTGAGCTCTGGCCAGATTGAGCAGGAGAGGCTGTGTACGTTGGAAGTTTTAGTAGGCTAAACAAGTTCAGAGGCCAAGTGTTTGTGGTTCGTTTGAGAGGTTACCAGTGGGAGATGAGGACCAGCAAGAGCTTTCAGGGCTGGCACCTTTAGTGTAGGAGCAATCGCTGGACTTTCGCAATTTCGGTGTTGAGCTCTGGCCAGATGAGCAGGAGAGGCTGTGTACGTTGGAAGTTTTAGTAGCCTAAACAAGTTCAGAGGCCAAGTGTTTGTGGTTCGTTTAAGAGGTTCCCAGTGGGAGATGAGGACCAGCAAGAGCTTTCAGGGCTGGCACCTTTAGTGTAGGAGCAATCCCTGGACGTTCGCAATTTCGGTGTTGAGCTCTGGCCAGATTGAGCAGGAGAGGCTGTGTACGTTGGAAGTTTTAGTAGCCTAAACAAGTTCAGAGGCCAAGTGTTTGTGGTTCGTTTGAGAGGTTCCAATGGAGATGAGGACCAGCAAGAGCTTTCAGGGCTGGCACCTTTAGTGTAGGAGCAATCGCTGGACGTTCGCAATTTCGGTGTTGAGCTCTGGCCAGATTGAGCAGGAGAGGCTGTGTACGTTGGAAGTTTTAGTAGGCTAAACAAGTTCAGAGGCCAAGTGTTTGTGGTTCGTTTGAGAGGTTACCAGTGGGAGATGAGGACCAGCAAGAGACAGGGCTGGCACCTTTAGTGTAGGAGCAATCCCTGGACGTTCGCAATTTCGGTGTTGAGCTCTGGCCAGATTGAGCAGGAGAGGCTGTGTACGTTGGAAGTTTTAGTAGGCTAAACAAGTTCAGAGGCCAAGTGTTTGTGGTTCGTTTTAGAGGTTACCAGTGGGAGATGAGGACCAGCAAGAGCTTTCAGGACTGGCACCTTTAGTGTAGGAGCAATCCTGGACGTTCGCAATTTCGGTGTTGAGCTCTGGCCAGATTGAGCAGGAGAGGCTGTGTACGTTGGAAGTTTTAGTAGGCTAAACAAGTTCAGAGGCCAAGTGTTTGTGGTTCGTTTGAGAGGTTCCCAGTGGAGATGAGGACCAGCAAGACTTTCAGGCTGGCACCTTTAGTGTAGGAGCAATCGCTGGACGTTCGCAATTTCGGTGTTGAATTTTGGGCAGATTGAGCAGGAGAGGCTGTGTACGTTGGAAGTTTTAGTAGGCTAAACAAGTTCAGAGGCCAAGTGTTTGTGGTTCGTTTGAGAGGTTACCAGTGGGAGATGAGGACCAGCAAGAGCTTTCAGGGCTGGCACCTTTAGTGTAGGAGCAATCCCTGGACGTTCGCAATTTCGTTGGTGAATTTTGGACAGATTGAGCAGGAGAGGCTGTGTACATTGGAAGTTTTAGTAGGCTAAACAAGTTCAGAGGCCAAGTGTTTGTGGTTCCTTTTAGAGGTTACCAGTGGGAGATGAGGACCAGCAGAGCTTTCAGGGCTGGCACCTTTAGTGTAGGAGCAATCGCTGGACGTTCGCAATTTCGGTGTTGAGCTCTGGCCAGATTGAGCAGGAGAGGCTGTGTACGTTGGAAGTTTTAGTAGGCTAAACAAGTTCAGAGGCCAAGTGTTTGTGGTTCGTTTGAGAGGTTACCAGTGGGAGATGAGGACCAGCAAGAGCTTTCAGGGCTGGCACCTTTAGTGTAGGAGCAATCCCTGGACGTTCGCAATTTCGGTGTTGAGCTCTGGCCAGATTGAGCAGGAGAGGCTGTGTACGTTGGAAGTTTTAGTAGCCTAAACAAGTCAGAGCCAAGTGTTTGTGGTTCATTTGAGAGGTTACCAGTGGGAGATGAGGACCAGCAAGAGCTTTCAGGGCTGGCACGTTTAGTGTAGAGCAATCCCTGGACGTTCGCAATTTCGGTGTTAGCTCTGGCCAGATTGAGCAGGAGAGGCTGTGTACGTTGGAAGTTTTAGTAGGCTAAACAAGTTCAGAGGCCAAGTGTTTGTGGTTCGTTTTGAGAGGTTACCAGTGGGAGATGAGGACCAGCAAGAGCTTTCAGGGCTGGCACCTTTAGTGTAGGAGCAATCCCTGGACGTTCGCAATTTCGGTGTTGAGCTCTGGCCAGATTGAGCAGGAGAGGCTGTGTACGTGGAAGTTTTAGTAGGCTAAACAAGTTCAGAGGCCAAGTGTTTGTGGTTCGTTTGAGAGGTTCCCAGTGGGAGATGAGGACCAGCAAGAGCTTTCAGGGCTGGCACCTTAGTGTAGGAGCAATCGCTGGACGTCGCAATTTCGGTGTTGAATTTTGGGCAGATTGAGCAGGAGAGGCTGTGTACGTTGGAAGTTTTAGTAGGCTAAACAAGTTCAGAGGCCAAGTGTTTGTGGTTCGTTTGAGAGGTTACCAGTGGGAGATGAGGACCAGCAAGAGCTTTCAGGGCTGGCACCTTTAGTGTAGGAGCAATCGCTGACATTCGCAATTTCGGTGTTGATCTCTGGCCAGATTGAGCAGGAGAGGCTGTGTACGTTGGAAGTTTTAGTAGGCTAAACAAGTTCAGAGCCCAAGTGTTGTGGTTCGTTTGAGAGGTTCCCAGTGGGAGATGAGGACCAGCAAGAGCTTTCAGGGCTGGCACCTTTAGTGTAGGAGCAATCCCTGGACGTTCGCAATTTCGTTGGTGAATTTTGGACAGATTGAGCAGGAGAGGCTGTGTACATTGGAAGTTTTAGTAGGCTAAACAAGTTCAGAGCCCAAGTGTTTGTGGTTCCTTTTAGAGGTTACCAGTGGGAGATGAGGACCAGCAAGAGCTTTCAGGGCTGGCACCTTTAGTGTAGGAGCAATCGCTGGACGTTCGCAATTTCGGTGTTGAGCTCTGGCCAGATTGAGCAGGAGAGGCTGTGTACGTTGGAAGTTTTAGTAGGCTAAACAAGTTCAGAGCCAAGTGTTTGTGGTTCGTTTGAGAGGTTCCCAGTGGGAGATGAGGACCAGCAAGAGCTTTCAGGGCTGGCACCTTAGTGTAGGAGCAATCGCTGGACGTTCGCAATTTCGGTGTTGAGCTCTGGCCAGATTGAGCAGAGAGGCTGTGTACGTTGGAAGTTTTAGTAGGCTAAACAAGTTCAGAGGCCAAGTGTTTGTGGTTCGTTTGAGAGGTTACCAGTGGGAGATGAGGACCAGCAAGAGCTTTCAGGGCTGGCACCTTTAGTGTAGGAGCAATCGCTGGACATTCGCAATTTCGGTGTTGAGCTCTGGCCAGATTGAGCAGGAGAGGCTGTGTACGTTGGAAGTTTTAGTAGGCTAACAAGTTCAGAGCCCAAGTGTTTGTGGTTCGTTTGAGAGGTTCCCAGTGGGAGATGAGGACCAGCAAGAGCTTTCAGGGCTGGCACCTTTAGTGTAGGAGCAATCCTGGACGTTCGCAATTTCGTTGGTGAATTTTGGACAGATTGAGCAGGAGAGGCTGTGTACATTGGAAGTTTAGTAGGCTAAACAAGTTCAGAGCCCAAGTGTTTGTGGTTCCTTTTAGAGGTTACCAGTGGGAGATGAGGACCAGCAAGAGCTTTCAGGGCTGGCACCTTAGTGTAGGAGCAATCCCTGGACGTTCGCAATTTCGTTGGTGAATTTTGGACAGATTGAGCAGGAGAGGCTGTGTACATTGGAAGTTTTAGTAGGCTAAACAAGTTCAGAGCCAAGTGTTTGTGGTTCGTTTGAGAGGTTCCCAGTGGGAGATGAGGACCAGCAAGAGCTTTCAGGGCTGGCACCTTTAGTGTAGGAGCAATCGCTGGACGTTCGCAATTTCGGTGTTGAATTTTGGGCAGATTGAGCAGGAGAGGCTGTGTACGTTGGAAGTTTTAGTAGGCTAAACAAGTTCAGAGGCCAAGTGTTTGTGGTTCGTTTGAGAGGTTACCAGTGGGAGATGAGGACCAGCAAGAGCTTTCAGGGCTGGCACGTTTAGTGTACGAGCAATCCCTGGACGTTCGCAATTTCGGTGTTGAGCTCTGGCCAGATTGAGCAGGAGAGGCTGTGTACGTTGGAAGTTTTAGTAGCTAACAAGTTCAGAGCCCAAGTGTTTGTGGTTCGTTTGAGAGGTTACCAGTGGGAGATGAGGACCAGCAAGAGCTTTCAGGGCTGGCACCTTTAGTGTAGGAGCAATCGCTGGACGTTCGCAATTTCGGTGTTGAATTTTGGGCAGATTGAGCAGGAGAGGCTGTGTACGTTGGAAGTTTTAGTAGGCTAAACAAGTTCAGAGGCCAAGTGTTTGTGGTTCGTTTGAGAGGTTCCCAGTGGGAGATGAGGACCAGCAAGAGCTTTCAGGGCTGGCACCTTTAGTGTAGGAGCAATCGCTGGACATTCGCAATTTCGGTGTTGATCTCTGGCCAGTTTGAGCAGGAGAGGCTGTGTACGTTGGAAGTTTTAGTAGGCTAAACAAGTTCAGAGGCCAAGTGTTTGTGGTTCGTTTGAGAGGTTACCAGTGGGAGATGAGGACCAGCAAGAGGTTTCAGGGCTGGCACCTTTAGTGTAGGAGCAATCGCTGGACGTTCGCAATTTCGGTGTTGAGCTCTGGCCAGATTGAGCAGGAGAGGCTGTGTACGTTGGAAGTTTTAGTAGGCTAAACAAGTTCAGAGCCCAAGTGTTTGTGGTTCGTTGAGAGGTTCCCAGTGGGAGATGAGGACCAGCAAGAGCTTTCAGGGCTGGCACCTTTAGTGTAGGAGCAATCCCTGGACGTTCGCAATGTCGGTGTTGAGCTCTGGCCAGATTGAGCAGGAGAGGCTGTGTACATTGGAAGTTTTAGTAGGCTAAACAAGTTCAGAGCCCAAGTGTTTGTGGTTCCTTTTAGAGGTTACCAGTGGGAGATGAGGACCAGCAAGAGCTTTCAGGGCTGGCACCTTTAGTGTAGGAGCAATCGCTGGACGTTCACAATTTCGGTGTTGAGCTCTGGCCAGATTGAGCAGGAGAGGCTGTGTACGTTGGAAGTTTTAGTAGGCTAAACAAGTTCAGAGGCCAAGTGTTTGTGGTTCGTTTGAGAGGTTACTAGTGGGAGATGAGGACCAGCAAGAGCTTTCAGGGCTGGCACCTTTAGTGTAGGAGCAATCGCTGGACGTTCGCAATGTCGGTGTTGAGCTCTGGCCAGATTGAGCAGGAGAGGCTGTGTACGTTGGAAGTTTTAGTAGGCTAAACAAGTTCAGAGGCCAAGTGTTTGTGGTTCGTTTGAGAGGTTACCAGTGGGAGATGAGGACCAGCAAGAGCTTTCAGGGCTGGCACGTTTAGTGTACGAGCAATCCCTGGACGTTCGCAATTTCGGTGTTGAGCTCTGGCCAGATGAGCAGGAGAGGCTGTGTACGTTGGAAGTTTTAGTAGGCTAAACAAGTTCAGAGGCCAAGTGTTTGTGGTTCGTTTGAGAGGTTACCAGTGGGAGATGAGGACCAGCAAGAGCTTTCAGGGCTGGCACCTTTAGTGTAGGAGCAATTGCTGGACGTTCGCAATTTCGGTGTTGAGCTCTGGCCAGATTGAGCAGGAGAGGCTGTGTACATTGGAAGTTTTAATAGGCTAAACAAGTTCAGAGCCCAAGTGTTTGTGGTTCGTTTGAGAGGTTACCAGTGGGAGATGAGGACCAGCAAGAGCTTTCAGGGCTGGCACCTTTAGTGTAGGAGCAATCGCTGGACGTTCGCAATTTCGGTGTTGAGCTCTGGCCAGATTGAGCAGGAGAGGCTGTGTACGTTGGAAGTTTTAGTAGGCTAAACAAGTTCAGAGGCCAAGTGTTTGTGGTTCGTTTGAGAGGTTACCAGTGGGAGATGAGGACCAGCAAGAGCTTTCAGGGCTGGCACCTTTAGTGTAGGAGCAATCGCTGGACATTCGCAATTTCTGTGTTGATCTCTGGCCAGTTTGAGCAGGAGAGGCTGTGTACGTTGGAAGTTTTAGTAGGCTAAACAAGTTCAGAGCCCAAGTGTTTGTGGTTCGTTTGAGAGGTTCCCAGTGGGAGATGAGGACCAGCAAGAGCTTTCAGGGCTGGCACCTTTAGTGTAGGAGCAATCGCTGGACGTTCGCAATTTCGGTGTTGAATTTTGGGCAGATTGAGCAGGAGAGGCTGTGTACGTGGAAGTTTTAGTAGGCTAAACAAGTTCAGAGGCCAAGTGTTTGTGGTTCGTTTGAGAGGTTACCAGTGGGAGATGAGGACCAGCAAGAGCTTTCAGGGCTGGCACCTTTAGTGTAGGAGCAATCCCTGGACGTTCGCAATTTCGTTGGTGAATTTTGGACAGATTGAGCAGGAGAGGCTGTGTACATTGGAAGTTTTAGTAGCCTAAACAAGTTCAGAGCCCAAGTGTTTGTGGTTCTTTTGAGAGGTTACCAGTGGGAGATGAGGACCAGCAAGAGCTTTCAGGGCTGGCACCTTTAGTGTAGGAGCAATCCCTGGACGTTCGCAATTTCGGTGTTGAGCTCTGGCCAGATTGAGCAGGAGAGGCTGTGTACGTTGGAAGTTTAGTAGGCTAAACAAGTTCAGAGCCCAAGTGTTTGTGGTTCGTTTGAGAGTTTACTAGTGGGAGATGAGGACCAGCAAGAGCTTTCAGGGCTGGCACCTTTAGTGTAAGAGCAATCCCTGGACGTTCGCAATTTCGGTGTTGAGCTCTGGCCAGATTGAGCAGGAGAGGCAGTGTACGTTGGAAGTTTTAGTAGGCTAAACAAGTTCAGAGCCCAAGTGTTTGTGGTTCGTTTGAGAGGTTACCAGTGGGAGATGAGGACCAGCAAGAGCTTTCAGGGCTGGCACCTTTAGTGTAGGAGCAATCGCTGGACGTTCGCAATTTCGGTGTTGAATTTTGGGCAGATTGAGCAGGAGAGGCTGTGTACGTTGGAAGTTTTATTGGCTAAACAAGTTCAGAGCCCAAGTGTTTGTGGTTCGTTTGAGAGGTTACCAGTGGAGATGAGGACCAGCAAGAGCTTTCAGGGCTGGCACATTTAGTGTAGGAGCAATAGCTGACGTTCGCAATTTCGGTGTTGAGCTCTGGCCAGATTGAGCAGGAGAGGCTGTGTACGTTGGAAGTTTTAGTAGCCTAAACAAGTTCAGAGGCCAAGTGTTTGTGGTTCGTTGAGAGGTTACCAGTGGGAGATGAGGACCAGCAAGAGCTTTCAGGGCTGGCACCTTTAGTGTAGGAGCAATCCCTGGACGTTCGCAATTTCGGTGTTGAATTTTGGACAGATTGAGCAGGAGAGGCTGTGTACGTTGGAAGTTTTAGTAGGCTAAACAAGTTCAGAGCCAAGTGTTTGTGGTTCGTTTGAGAGGTTACCAGTGGGAGATGAGGACCAGCAAGAGCTTTCAGGGCTGGCACCTTTAGTGTAGGAGCAATCGCTGGACGTTCGCAATGTCGGTGTTGAGCTCTGGCCCAGATTGAGCAGGAGAGGCTGTGTACGTTGGAAGTTTAGTAGGCTAAACAAGTCAGAGGCCAAGTGTTTGTGGTTCGTTTGAGAGGTTCCCAGTGGGAGATGAGGACCAGCAAGAGCTTTCAGGCTGGCACCTTTAGTGTAGGAGCAATCGCTGGACGTTCGCAATGTCGGTGTTGAGCTCTGGCCAGATTGAGCAGGAGAGGCTGTGTACGTTGGAAGTTTTAGTAGGCTAAACAAGTTCAGAGGCCAAGTGTTTGTGGTTCGTTTGAGAGGTTACCAGTGGGAGATGAGGACCAGCAAGAGCTTTCAGGGCTGGCACCTTTAGTGTAGGAGCAATCGCTGGACGTTCGGCAATTTCGGTGTTGAACTTTGGCCAGATTGAGCAGGAGAGGCTGTGTACGTTGGAAGTTTTAGTAGGCTAAACAAGTTCAGAGCCCAAGTGTTTGTCGTTCGTTTGAGAGGTTACCAGTGGGAGATGAGGACCAGCAAGAGCTTTCAGGGCTGGCACCTTTAGTGTAGGAGCAATCGCTGGACGTTCGCAATTTCGGTGTTGAGCTCTGGCCAGATTGAGCAGGAGAGGCTGTGTACGTTGGAAGTTTTAGTAGGCTAAACAAGTTCAGAGCCCAAGTGTTTGTGTTCGTTTGAGAGGTTACCAGTGGGAGATGGGGACCAGCAAGAGCTTTCAGGGCTGGCACCTTTAGTGTAGGAGCAATCGCTGGACGTTCGCAATTTCGGTGTTGAATTTTGGCCAGATTGAGCAGGAGAGGCTGTGTACGTTGGAAGTTTTAGTAGGCTAAACAAGTTCAGAGCCCAAGTGTTTGTGTTCGTTTGAGAGGTTCCCAGTGGGAGATGAGGTCCAGCAAGAGCTTTCAGGGCTGGCACCTTTAGTGTAGGAGCAATCGCTGGACGTTCGCAATTTCGGTGTTGAGCTCTGGGCAGTTTGAGCAGGAGAGGCTGTGTACGTTGGAAGTTTTAGTAGGCTAAACAAGTTCAGAGGCCAAGTGTTTGTGGTTCGTTTGAGAGGTTACCAGTGGGAGATGAGGACCAGCAAGAGCTTTCAGGCTGGCACCTTTAGTGTAGGAGCAATCCCTGGACGTTCGCAATTTCGGTGTTGAGCTCTGGCCAGATGGAGCAGGAGAGGCTGTGTACGTTGAAGTTTTAGTAGGCTAAACAAGTTCAGAGGCCAAGTGTTTGTGGTTCGTTTGAGAGGTTCCCAGTGGGAGATGAGGACCAGCAAGAGCTTTCAGGGCTGGCACCTTTAGTGTAGGAGCAATCGCTGGACGTTCGCAATTTCGGTGTTGAGCTCTGGCCAGATTGAGCAGGAGAGGCTGTGTACGTTGGAAGTTTTAGTAGGCTAAACAAGTTCAGAGCCCAAGTGTTTGTGGTTCGTTTAGAGGTTACCAGTGGGAGATGAGGACCAGCAAGAGCTTTCAGGACTGGCACCTTTAGTGTAAGTGCAATCCCTGGACGTTCGCAATTTCGGTGTTGAGCTCTGGCCAGATTGAGCAGGAGAGGCTGTGTACGTTGGAAGTTTTAGTAGGCTAAACAAGTTCAGAGGCCAAGTGTTTGTGGTTCGTTTAAGAGGTTCCCAGTGGGAGATGAGGACCAGCAAGAGCTTTCAGGTCTGGCACCTTTAGTGTAGGAGCAATCGCTGGACGTTCGCAATTTCGGTGTTGAATTTTGGGCAGATTGAGCAGGAGAGGCTGTGTACGTTGGAAGTTTTAGTAGGCTAAACAAGTTCAGAGGCCAAGTGTTTGTGGTTCGTTTGAGAGGTTACCAGTGGGAGATGAGGACCAGCAAGAGCTTTCAGGGCTGGCACCTTTAGTGTAGGAGCAATCGCTGGACATTCGCAATTTCGGTGTTGATCTCTGGCCAGATTGAGCAGGAGAGGCTGTGTACGTTGGAAGTTTTAGTAGGCTAAACAAGTTCAGAGCCCAAGTGTTTGTCGTTCGTTTGAGAGGTTACCAGTGGGAGATGAGGACCAGCAAGAGCTTTCAGGGCTGGCACCTTTAGTGTAGGAGCAATCGCTGGACGTTCGCAATTTCGGTGTTGAGCTCTGGCCAGATTGAGCAGGAGAGGCTGTGTACGTTGGAAGTTTTAGTAGGCTAAACAAGTTCAGAGCCCAAGTGTTTGTGGTTCGTTTGAGAGGTTCCCAGTGGGAGATGAGGACCAGCAAGAGCTTTCAGGGCTGGCACCTTTAGTGTAGGAGCAATCCCTGGACGTTCGCAATTTCGTTGGTGAATTTTGGACAGATTGAGCAGGAGAGGCTGTGTACATTGGAAGTTTTAGTAGCCTAAACAAGTTCAGAGGCCAAGTGTTTGTGGTTCGTTTGAGAGGTTACCAGTGGGAGATGAGGACCAGCAAGAGCTTTCAGGGCTGGCACGTTTAGTGTACGAGCAATCCCTGGACGTTCGCAATTTCGGTGTTGAGCTCTGGCCAGATTGAGCAGGAGAGGCTGTGTACGTTGGA
>NW_026776832.1:0-76249 GCF_030936135.1 Gavia stellata
TAAACTTCCAACGTACACAGCCTCTCCTGCTCAATCTGGCCAGAGCTCAACACCGAAAATGCGAACGTCCAGCGATTGCTCCTACACTAAAGGTGCCAGCCCTGAAAGCTCTTGCTGGTCCTCATCTCCCACTGGTAACCTCTCAAACGACCCACAAACACTTGGGCTCTGAACTTGTTTAGCCTACTAAAACTTCCAACGTACACAGCCTCTCCTGCTCAACCTGGCCAGAGCTCAACACCGAAAATGCGAACGTCCGGCGATTGCTCCTACACTAAAGGTGCCAGCCCTGAAAGCTGTTGCTGGTCCTCATCTCCCACTGGTAACCTCTCAAACGAACCACAAACACTTGGGCTCTGAACTTGTTTAGCCTACGAAAACTTCCAACGTACACAGCCTCTCCTGCTCAATCTGGCCAGAGCTCAACACCGAAATTGCGAACGTCCAGCGATTGCTCCTACACTAAAGGTGCCAGCCCTGAAAGCTCTTGCTGGTCCTCATCTCCCACTGGTAACCTCTCAAACGAACCACAAACACTTGGGCTCTGAACTTGTTTAGCCTACGAAAACTTCCAACGTACACAGCCTCTCCTGCTCAATCTGGCCAAAATTAAGCACCAAAATTGCGAACGTCCAGCGATTGCTCCTACACTAAAGGTGCCAGCCCTGAAAGCTCTTGCTGGTCCTCATCTCCCACTGGT
Organism: Gavia stellata; assembly: GCF_030936135.1. Lineage (NCBI taxonomy): Eukaryota > Metazoa > Chordata > Aves > Gaviiformes > Gaviidae > Gavia > Gavia stellata. Next base: position 701 of record NW_026776832.1, read on the forward strand.
AACCTCTCAAACGAACCACAAACACTTGGGCTCTGAACTTGTTTAGCCTACTAAAACTTCCAACGTACACAGCCTCTCCTGCTCAATGTGTCCAAAATTCAACACCGAAATTGCGAACGTCCGGCGAGTGCTCCTACACTAAAGGTGCCAGCCCTGAAAGCTCTTGCTGGTCCTCATCTCCCACTGGTAACCTCTCAAACGAACCACAAACACTTGGGCTCTGAACTTGTTTAGCCTACGAAAACTTCCAACGTACACAGCCTCTCCTGCTCAATCTGGCCAGAGCTCAACACCGAAAATGCGAACGTCCAGCGATTGCTCCTACACTAAAGGTGCCAGCCCTGAAAGCTCTTGCTGGTCCTCATCTCCCACTGGTAACCTCTCAAACGAACCACAAACACTTGGGCTCTGAACTTGTTTAGCCTACTAAAACTTCCAACGTACACAGCCTCTCCTGCTCAATCTGGCCAGAGCTCAACACCGAAATTGCGAACGTCCAGCGATTGCTCCTACACTAAAGGTGCCAGCCCTGAAAGCTCTTGCTGGTCCTCATCTCCCACTGGTAACCTCTCAAACGAACCACAAACACTTGGGCTCTGAACTTGTTTAGCCTACGAAAACTTCCAACGTACACAGCCTCTCCTGCTCAATCTGGCCAAAATTCAACACCAAAATTGCGAACGTCCAGCGAGTGCTCCTACACTAAAGGTGCCAGCCCTGAAAGCTCTTGCTGGTCCTCATCTCCCACTGGTAACCTCTCAAACGAACCACAAACACTTGGGCTCTGAACTTGTTTAGCCTACGAAAACTTCCAACGTACACAGCCTCTCCTGCTCAATCTGGCCAAAATTAAGCACCAAAATTGCGAAAGTCCAGCGATTGCTCCTACACTAAAGGTGCCAGCCCTGAAAGCTCTTGCTGGTCCTCATCTCCCACTGGTAACCTCTCAAACGAACCACAAACACTTGGGCTCTGAACTTGTTTAGCCTACGAAAACTTCCAACATACACAGCCTCTCCTGCTCAATGTGTCCAAAATTCAACACCGAAATTGCGAACGTCCGGCGATTGCTCCTACACTAAAGGTGCCAGCCCTGAAAGCTCTTGCTGGTCCTCATCTCCCACTGGTAACCTCTCAAACGAACCACAAACACTTGGGCTCTGAACTTGTTTAGCCTACGAAAACTTCCAACGTACACAGCCTCTCCTGCTCAATCTGGCCAGAGCTCAACACCGAAATTGCGAACGTCCAGCGATTGCTCCTACACTAAAGGTGCCAGCCCTGAAAGCTCTTGCTGGTCCTCATCTCCCACTGGTAACCTCTCAAACGAACCACAAACACTTGGGCTCTGAACTTGTTTAGCCTACGAAAACTTCCAACGTACACAGCCTCTCCTGCTCAATCTGGCCAGAGCTCAACACCGAAATTGCGAACGTCCGGCGATTGCTCCTACACTAAAGGTGCCAGCCCTGAAAGCTCTTGCTGGTCCTCATCTCCCACTGGTAACCTCTCAAACGAACCACAAACACTTGGGCTCTGAACTTTTTTAACATACGAAAACTTCCAATGTACACAGCCTCTCCTGCTCAATCTGGCCAGAGCTCAACACCGAAATTGCGAACGTCCAGCGATTGCTCCTACACTAAAGGTGCCAGCCCTGAAAGCTCTTGCTGGTCCTCATCTCCCACTGGTAACCTCTCAAACGAACCACAAACACTTGGGCTCTGAACTTGTTTAGCCTACTAAAACTTCCAACGTACACAGCCTCTCCTGCTCAATGTGTCCAAAATTCAACACCGAAATTGCGAACGTCCGGCGAGTGCTCCTACACTAAAGGTGCCAGCCCTGAAAGCTCTTGCTGGTCCTCATCTCCCACTGGTAACCTCTCAAACGAACCACAAACACTTGGGCTCTGAACTTGTTTAGCCTACGAAAACTTCCAACGTACACAGCCTCTCCTGCTCAATCTGGCCAGAGCTCAACACCGAAAATGCGAACGTCCAGCGATTGCTCCTACACTAAAGGTGCCAGCCCTGAAAGCTCTTGCTGGTCCTCATCTCCCACTGGTAACCTCTCAAACGAACCACAAACACTTGGGCTCTGAACTTGTTTAGCCTACTAAAACTTCCAACGTACACAGCCTCTCCTGCTCAATCTGGCCAGAGCTCAACACCGAAATTGCGAACGTCCAGCGATTGCTCCTACACTAAAGGTGCCAGCCCTGAAAGCTCTTGCTGGTCCTCATCTCCCACTGGTAACCTCTCAAACGAACCACAAACACTTGGGCTCTGAACTTGTTTAGCCTACGAAAACTTCCAACGTACACAGCCTCTCCTGCTCAATCTGGCCAAAATTCAACACCAAAATTGCGAACGTCCAGCGAGTGCTCCTACACTAAAGGTGCCAGCCCTGAAAGCTCTTGCTGGTCCTCATCTCCCACTGGTAACCTCTCAAACGAACCACAAACACTTGGGCTCTGAACTTGTTTAGCCTACGAAAACTTCCAACGTACACAGCCTCTCCTGCTCAATCTGGCCAAAATTAAGCACCAAAATTGCGAAAGTCCAGCGATTGCTCCTACACTAAAGGTGCCAGCCCTGAAAGCTCTTGCTGGTCCTCATCTCCCACTGGTAACCTCTCAAACGAACCACAAACACTTGGGCTCTGAACTTGTTTAGCCTACGAAAACTTCCAACATACACAGCCTCTCCTGCTCAATGTGTCCAAAATTAAACACCGAAATTGCGAACGTCCGGCGATTGCTCCTACACTAAAGGTGCCAGCCCTGAAAGCTCTTGCTGGTCCTCATCTCCCACTGGTAACCTCTCAAACGAACCACAAACACTTGGGCTCTGAACTTGTTTAGCCTACGAAAACTTCCAACGTACACAGCCTCTCCTGCTCAATCTGGCCAGAGCTCAACACCGAAATTGCGAACGTCCAGCGATTGCTCCTACACTAAAGGTGCCAGCCCTGAAAGCTCTTGCTGGTCCTCATCTCCCACTGGTAACCTCTCAAACGAACCACAAACACTTGGGCTCTGAACTTGTTTAGCCTACTAAAACTTCCAACGTACACAGCCTCTCCTGCTCAATCTGGCCAAAATTAAGCACCGAAATTGAGAACGTCCGGCGATTGCTCCTACACTAAAGGTGCCAGCCCTGAAAGCTCTTGCTGGTCCTCATCTCCCACTGGTAACCTCTCAAACGAACCACAAACACTTGGGCTCTGAACTTTTTTAACGTACGAAAACTTCCAATGTACACAGCCTCTCCTGCTCAATCTGGCCAGAGCTCAACACCGAAATTGCGAACGTCCAGCGATTGCTCCTACACTAAAGGTGCCAGCCCTGAAAGCTCTTGCTGGTCCTCATCTCCCACTGGTAACCTCTCAAACGAACCACAAACACTTGGGCTCTGAACTTGTTTAGCCTACGAAAACTTCCAACGTACACAGCCTCTCCTGCTCAATCTGGCCAGAGCTCAACACCAAAATTGCGAACGTCCAGCGATTGCTCCTACACTAAAGGTGCCAGCCCTGAAAGCTCTTGCTGGTCCTCATCTCCCACTGGTAACCTCTCAAACGAACCACAAACACTTGGGCTCTGAACTTGTTTAGCCTACGAAAACTTCCAACGTACACAGCCTCTCCTGCTCAATCTGGCCAAAATTCAACACCAAAATTGCGAACGTCCAGCGAGTGCTCCTACACTAAAGGTGCCAGCCCTGAAAGCTCTTGCTGGTCCTCATCTCCCACTGGTAACCTCTCAAACGAACCACAAACACTTGGGCTCTGAACTTGTTTAGCCTACGAAAACTTCCAACGTACACAGCCTCTCCTGCTCAATCTGGCCAGAGCTCAACACCGAAAATGCGAACGTCCGGCGATTGCTCCTACACTAAAGGTGCCAGCCCTGAAAGCTCTTGCTGGTCCTCATCTCCCACTGGTAACCTCTCAAACGAACCACAAACACTTGGGCTCTGAACTTGTTTAGCCTACTAAAACTTCCAACGTACGCAGCCTCTCCTGCTCAATCTGGCCAGAGCTCAACACCGAAATTGCGAACGTCCGGTGATTGCTCCTACACTAAAGGTGCCAGCCCTGAAAGCTCTTGCTGGTCCTCATCTCCCACTGGTAACCTCTCAAACGAACCACAAATACTTGGGCTCTGAACTTGTTTAGCCTACTAAAACTTCCAACGTACACAGCCTCTCCTGCTCAATCTGGCCAGAGCTCAACACCGAAAATGCGAACGTCCAGCGATTGCTCCTACACTAAAGGTGCCAGCCCTGAAAGCTCTTGCTGGTCCTCATCTCCCACTGGTAACCTCTCAAACGAACCACAAACACTTGGGCTCTGAACTTGTTTAGCCTACTAAAACTTCCAACGTACACAGCCTCTCCTGCTCAATCTGGCCAGAGCTCAACACCGAAATTGCGAACGTCCGGCGATTGCTCCTACACTAAAGGTGCCAGCCCTGAAAGCTCTTGCTGGTCCTCATCTCCCACTGGTAACCTCTCAAACGAACCACAAACACTTGGGCTCTGAACTTGTTTAGCCTACGAAAACTTCCAACGTACACAGCCTCTCCTGCTCAATCTGGCCAGAGCTCAACACCGAAATTGCGAACGTCCAGCGATTGCTCCTACACTAAAGGTGCCAGCCCTGAAAGCTCTTGCTGGTCCTCATCTCCCACTGGTAACCTCTCAAACGAACCACAAACACTTGGGCTCTGAACTTGTTTAGCCTACTAAAACTTCCAACGTACACAGCCTCTCCTGCTCAATCTGGCCAAAATTAAGCACCGAAATTGAGAACGTCCGGCGATTGCTCCTACACTAAAGGTGCCAGCCCTGAAAGCTCTTGCTGGTCCTCATCTCCCACTGGTAACCTCTCAAACGAACCACAAACACTTGGGCTCTGAACTTTTTTAACGTACGAAAACTTCCAATGTACACAGCCTCTCCTGCTCAATCTGGCCAGAGCTCAACACCGAAAATGCGAACGTCCAGCGATTGCTCCTACACTAAAGGTGCCAGCCCTGAAAGCTCTTGCTGGTCCTCATCTCCCACTGGTAACCTCTCAAACGAACCACAAACACTTGGGCTCTGAACTTGTTTAGCCTACTAAAACTTCCAACGTACACAGCCTCTCCTGCTCAATCTGGCCAGAGCTCAACACCAAAATTGCGAACGTCCAGCGATTGCTCCTACACTAAAGGTGCCAGCCCTGAAAGCTCTTGCTGGTCCTCATCTCCCACTGGTAACCTCTCAAACGAACCACAAACACTTGGGCTCTGAACTTGTTTAGCCTACGAAAACTTCCAACGTACACAGCCTCTCCTGCTCAATCTGGCCAAAATTCAACACCAAAATTGCGAACGTCCAGCGAAGTGCTCCTACACTAAAGGTGCCAGCCCTGAAAGCTCTTGCTGGTCCTCATCTCCCACTGGTAACCTCTCAAACGAACCACAAACACTTGGGCTCTGAACTTGTTTAGCCTACGAAAACTTCCAACGTACACAGCCTCTCCTGCTCAATCTGGCCAGAGCTCAACACCGAAAATGCGAACGTCCGGCGATTGCTCCTACACTAAAGGTGCCAGCCCTGAAAGCTCTTGCTGGTCCTCATCTCCCACTGGTAACCTCTCAAACGAACCACAAACACTTGGGCTCTGAACTTGTTTAGCCTACTAAAACTTCCAACGTACGCAGCCTCTCCTGCTCAATCTGGCCAGAGCTCAACACCGAAATTGCGAACGTCCGGTGATTGCTCCTACACTAAAGGTGCCAGCCCTGAAAGCTCTTGCTGGTCCTCATCTCCCACTGGTAACCTCTCAAACGAACCACAAACACTTGGGCTCTGAACTTGTTTAGCCTACTAAAACTTCCAACGTACACAGCCTCTCCTGCTCAATCTGGCCAAAATTAAGCACCGAAATTGAGAACGTCCGGCGATTGCTCCTACACTAAAGGTGCCAGCCCTGAAAGCTCTTGCTGGTCCTCATCTCCCACTGGTAACCTCTCAAACGAACCACAAACACTTGGGCTCTGAACTTTTTTAACGTACGAAAACTTCCAATGTACACAGCCTCTCCTGCTCAATCTGGCCAGAGCTCAACACCGAAAATGCGAACGTCCAGCGATTGCTCCTACACTAAAGGTGCCAGCCCTGAAAGCTCTTGCTGGTCCTCATCTCCCACTGGTAACCTCTCAAACGAACCACAAACACTTGGGCTCTGAACTTGTTTAGCCTACTAAAACTTCCAACGTACACAGCCTCTCCTGCTCAATCTGGCCAGAGCTCAACACCAAAATTGCGAACGTCCAGCGATTGCTCCTACACTAAAGGTGCCAGCCCTGAAAGCTCTTGCTGGTCCTCATCTCCCACTGGTAACCTCTCAAACGAACCACAAACACTTGGGCTCTGAACTTGTTTAGCCTACGAAAACTTCCAACGTACACAGCCTCTCCTGCTCAATCTGGCCAAAATTCAACACCAAAATTGCGAACGTCCAGCGAGTGCTCCTACACTAAAGGTGCCAGCCCTGAAAGCTCTTGCTGGTCCTCATCTCCCACTGGTAACCTCTCAAACGAACCACAAACACTTGGGCTCTGAACTTGTTTAGCCTACGAAAACTTCCAACGTACGCAGCCTCTCCTGCTCAATCTGGCCAGAGCTCAAGACCGAAATTGCGAACGTCCGGCGATTGCTCCTACACTAAAGGTGCCAGCCCTGAAAGCTCTTGCTGGTCCTCATCTCCCACTGGTAACCTCTCAAACGAACCACAAACACTTGGGCTCTGAACTTGTTTAGCCTACGAAAACTTCCAACGTACACAGCCTCTCCTGCTCAATCTGGCCAAAATTAAGCACCGAAATTGAGAACGTCCGGCGATTGCTCCTACACTAAAGGTGCCAGCCCTGAAAGCTCTTGCTGGTCCTCATCTCCCACTGGTAACCTCTCAAACGAACCACAAACACTTGGGCTCTGAACTTTTTTAACGTACGAAAACTTCCAACGTACACAGCCTCTCCTGCTCAATCTGGCCAGAGCTCAACACCAAAATTGCGAACGTCCAGCGATTGCTCCTACACTAAAGGTGCCAGCCCTGAAAGCTCTTGCTGGTCCTCATCTCCCACTGGTAACCTCTCAAACGAACCACAAACACTTGGGCTCTGAACTTGTTTAGCCTACGAAAACTTCCAACGTACACAGCCTCTCCTGCTCAATCTGGCCAAAATTCAACACCAAAATTGCGAACGTCCAGCGAGTGCTCCTACACTAAAGGTGCCAGCCCTGAAAGCTCTTGCTGGTCCTCATCTCCCACTGGTAACCTCTCAAACGAACCACAAACACTTGGGCTCTGAACTTGTTTAGCCTACGAAAACTTCCAACGTACACAGCCTCTCCTGCTCAATCTGGCCAGAGCTCAACACCGAAAATGCGAACGTCCGGCGATTGCTCCTACACTAAAGGTGCCAGCCCTGAAAGCTCTTGCTGGTCCTCATCTCCCACTGGTAACCTCTCAAACGAACCACAAACACTTGGGCTCTGAACTTGTTTAGCCTACTAAAACTTCCAACGTACGCAGCCTCTCCTGCTCAATCTGGCCAGAGCTCAACACCGAAATTGCGAACGTCCGGTGATTGCTCCTACACTAAAGGTGCCAGCCCTGAAAGCTCTTGCTGGTCCTCATCTCCCACTGGTAACCTCTCAAACGAACCACAAATACTTGGGCTCTGAACTTGTTTAGCCTACTAAAACTTCCAACGTACACAGCCTCTCCTGCTCAATCTGGCCAGAGCTCAACACCGAAAATGCGAACGTCCAGCGATTGCTCCTACACTAAAGGTGCCAGCCCTGAAAGCTCTTGCTGGTCCTCATCTCCCACTGGTAACCTCTCAAACGAACCACAAACACTTGGGCTCTGAACTTGTTTAGCCTACTAAAACTTCCAACGTACACAGCCTCTCCTGCTCAATGTGTCCAAAATTCAACACCGAAAATGCGAACGTCCGGCGATTGCTCCTACACTAAAGGTGCCAGCCCTGAAAGCTCTTGCTGGTCCTCATCTCCCACTGGTAACCTCTCAAACGAACCACAAGCACTTGGGCTCTGAACTTGTTTAGCCTACGAAAACTTCCAACGTACGCAGCCTCTCCTGCTCAATCTGGCCAGAGCTCAACACCGAAATTGCGAACGTCCGGCGATTGCTCCTACACTAAAGGTGCCAGCCCTGAAAGCTCTTGCTGGTCCTCATCTCCCACTGGTAACCTCTCAAACGAACCACAAACACTTGGGCTCTGAACTTGTTTAGCCTACGAAAACTTCCAACGTACACAGCCTCTCCTGCTCAATCTGGCCAGAGCTCAACACCGAAAATGCGAACGTCCAGCGATTGCTCCTACACTAAAGGTGCCAGCCCTGAAAGCTCTTGCTGGTCCTCATCTCCCACTGGTAACCTCTCAAACGAACCACAAACACTTGGGCTCTGAACTTGTTTAGCCTACTAAAACTTCCAACGTACACAGCCTCTCCTGCTCAATCTGGTCAAAATTCAACACCAAAATTGCGAACGTCCAGCGATTGCTCCTACACTAAAGGTGCCAGCCCTGAAAGCTCTTGCTGGTCCTCATCTCCCACTGGTAACCTCTCAAACGAACCACAAACACTTGGCCTCTGAACTTGTTTAGCCTACGAAAACTTCCAACGTACACAGCCTCTCCTGCTCAATCTGGCCAGAGCTCAACACCGAAATTGCGAACGTCCGGCGATTGCTCCTACACTAAAGGTGCCAGCCCTGAAAGCTGTTGCTGGTCCTCATCTCCCACTGGTAACCTCTCAAACGAACCACAAACACTTGGCCTCTGAACTTGTTTAGCCTACGAAAACTTCCAACGTACACAGCCTCTCCTGCTCAATCTGGCCAGAGCTCAACACCGAAAATGCGAACGTCCGGCGATTGCTCCTACACTAAAGGTGCCAGCCCTGAAAGCTCTTGCTGGTCCTCATCTCCCACTGGTAACCTCTCAAACGAACCACAAACACTTGGGCTCTGAACTTGTTTAGCCTACTAAAACTTCCAACGTACACAGCCTCTCCTGCTCAATGTGTCCAAAATTCAACACCGAAATTGCGAACGTCCGGCGAGTGCTCCTACACTAAAGGTGCCAGCCCTGAAAGCTCTTGCTGGTCCTCATCTCCCACTGGTAACCTCTCAAACGAACCACAAACACTTGGGCTCTGAACTTGTTTAGCCTACGAAAACTTCCAACGTACACAGCCTCTCCTGCTCAATCTGGCCAGAGCTCAACACTGAAATTGCGAACGTCCGGCGATTGCTCCTACACTAAAGGTGCCAGCCCTGAAAGCTCTTGCTGGTCCTCATCTCCCACTGGTAACCTCTCAAACGAACCACAAACACTTGGGCTCTGAACTTGTTTAGCCTACGAAAACTTCCAACGTACACAGCCTCTCCTGCTCAATCTGGCCAGAGCTCAACACCGAAAATGCGAACGTCCAGCGATTGCTCCTACACTAAAGGTGCCAGCCCTGAAAGCTCTTGCTGGTCCTCATCTCCCACTGGTAACCTCTCAAACGAACCACAAACACTTGGGCTCTGAACTTGTTTAGCCTACTAAAACTTCCAACGTACGCAGCCTCTCCTGCTCAATCTGGCCAGAGCTCAACACCGAAATTGCGAACGTCCGGCGATTGCTCCTACACTAAAGGTGCCAGCCCTGAAAGCTCTTGCTGGTCCTCATCTCCCACTGGTAACCTCTCAAACGAACCACAAACACTTGGGCTCTGAACTTGTTTAACCTACTGAAACTTCCAACGTACACAGCCTCTCCTGCTCAATCTGGCCAAAATTCAACACCGAAATTGCGAACGTCCGGCAATTGCTCCTACACTAAAGGTGCCAGCCCTGAAAGCTCTTGCTGGTCCTCATCTCCCACTGGTAACCTCTCAAACGAACCACAAACACTTGGGCTCTGAACTTGTTTAGCCTACTAAAACTTCCAACGTACACAGCCTCTCCTGCTCAATCTGGCCAGAGCTCAACACCCAAATTGCGAACGTCCAGCGATTGCTCCTACACTAAAGGTGCCAGCCCTGAAAGCTCTTGCTGGTCCTCATCTCCCACTGGTAACCTCTCAAACGAACCACAAACACTTGGGCTCTGAACTTGTTTAGCCTACTAAAACTTCCAACGTACACAGCCTCTCCTGCTCCATCTGGACAAAATTAAGCAACGAAATTGCGAACGTCCAGCGATTGCTCCTACACTAAAGGTGCCAGCCCTGAAAGCTCTTGCTGGTCCTCATCTCCCACTGGTAACCTCTCAAACGAACCACAAACACTTGGGCTCTGAACTTGTTTAGCCTACTAAAACTTCCAACATACACAGCCTCTCCTGCTCAATGTGTCCAAAATTCAACACCGAAATTGTGAACGTCCGGCGATTGCTCCTACACTAAAGGTGCCAGCCCTGAAAGCTCTTGCTGGTCCTCATCTCCCACTGGTAACCTCTCAAGCGAACCACAAACATTTGGGCTCTGAACTTGTTTAGCCTACGAAAACTTCCAACGTACACAGCCTCTCCTGCTCAATCTGGCCAAAATTCAACACCAAAATTGCGAACGTCCAGCGAGTGCTCCTACACTAAAGGTGCCAGCCCTGAAAGCTCTTGCTGGTCCTCATCTCCCACTGGTAACCTCTCAAACGAACCACAAACACTTGGGCTCTGAACTTGTTTAGCCTACGAAAACTTCCAACGTACACAGCCTCTCCTGCTCAATCTGGCCAGAGCTCAACACCGAAATTGCGAACGTCCAGCGATTGCTCCTACACTAAAGGTGCCAGCCCTGAAAGCTCTTGCTGGTCCTCATCTCCCACTGGTAACCTCTCAAACGAACCACAAACACTTGGGCTCTGAACTTGTTTAGCCTACGAAAACTTCCAACGTACACAGCCTCTCCTGCTCAATCTGGCCAGAGCTCAACACCGAAATTGCGAACGTCCAGCGATTGCTCCTACACTAAAGGTGCCAGCCCTGAAAGCTCTTGCTGGTCCTCATCTCCCACTGGTAACCTCTCAAATGACCCACAAACACTTGGGCTCTGAACTTTTTTAACGTACGAAAACTTCCAATGTACACAGCCTCTCCTGCTCAATGTGTCCGAAATTCAACACCGAAATTGTGTATGTCCGGCGATTGCTCCTACACTAAAGGTGCCAGCCCTGAAAGCTCTTGCTGGTCCTCATCTCCCACTGGTAACCTCTCAAACGAACCACAAACACTTGGCCTCTGAACTTGTTTAGCCTACGAAAACTTCCAACGTACACAGCCTCTCCTGCTCAATCTGGCCAAAATTCAACACCAAAATTGCGAACGTCCAGCGAGTGCTCCTACACTAAAGGTGCCAGCCTTGAAAGCTCTTGCTGGTCCTCATCTCCCACTGGTAACCTCTCAAACGAACCACAAACACTTGGGCTCTGAACTTGTTTAGCCTACTAAAACTTCCAACGTACACAGCCTCTCCTGCTCCATCTGGACAAAATTAAGCAACGAAATTGCGAACGTCCAGCGATTGCTCCTACACTAAAGGTGCCAGCCCTGAAAGCTCTTGCTGGTCCTCATCTCCCACTGGTAACCTCTCAAACGAACCACAAACACTTGGGCTCTGAACTTGTTTAGCCTACGAAAACTTCCAACATACACAGCCTCTCCTGCTCAATGTGTCCAAAATTCAACACCGAAATTGCGAACGTCCGGCGATTGCTCCTACACTAAAGGTGCCAGCCCTGAAAGCTCTTGCTGGTCCTCATCTCCCACTGGTAACCTCTCAAGCGAACCACAAACATTTGGGCTCTGAACTTGTTTAGCCTACGAAAACTTCCAACGTACACAGCCTCTCCTGCTCAATCTGGCCAAAATTCAACACCAAAATTGCGAACGTCCAGCGAGTGCTCCTACACTAAAGGTGCCAGCCCTGAAAGCTCTTGCTGGTCCTCATCTCCCACTGGTAACCTCTCAAACGAACCACAAACACTTGGGCTCTGAACTTGTTTAGCCTACGAAAACTTCCAACGTACACAGCCTCTCCTGCTCAATCTGGCCAGAGCTCAACACCGAAATTGCGAACGTCCAGCGATTGCTCCTACACTAAAGGTGCCAGCCCTGAAAGCTCTTGCTGGTCCTCATCTCCCACTGGTAACCTCTCAAACGAACCACAAACACTTGGGCTCTGAACTTGTTTAGCCTACGAAAACTTCCAACGTACACAGCCTCTCCTGCTCAATCTGGCCAGAGCTCAACACCGAAATTGCGAACGTCCAGCGATTGCTCCTACACTAAAGGTGCCAGCCCTGAAAGCTCTTGCTGGTCCTCATCTCCCACTGGTAACCTCTCAAATGACCCACAAACACTTGGGCTCTGAACTTTTTTAACGTACGAAAACTTCCAACGTACACAGCCTCTCCTGCTCAATGTGTCCGAAATTCAACACCGAAATTGTGTATGTCCGGCGATTGCTCCTACACTAAAGGTGCCAGCCCTGAAAGCTCTTGCTGGTCCTCATCTCCCACTGGTAACCTCTCAAACGAACCACAAACACTTGGGCTCTGAACTTGTTTAGCCTACGAAAACTTCCAACGTACACAGCCTCTCCTGCTCAATCTGGCCAAAATTCAACACCGAAATTGCGAACGTCTGGCAATTGCTCCTACACTAAAGGTGCCAGCCCTGAAAGCTCTTGCTGGTCCTCATCTCCCACTGGTAACCTCTGAAATGAACCACAAGCACTTGGGCTCTGAACTTGTTTAGCCTACGAAAACTTCCAACGTACACAGCCTCTCCTGCTCAATCTGGCCAGAGCTCAACACCCAAATTGCGAACGTCCAGCGATTGCTCCTACACTAAAGGTGCCAGCCCTGAAAGCTCTTGCTGGTCCTCATCTCCCACTGGTAACCTCTCAAACGAACCACAAACACTTGGGCTCTGAACTTGTTTAGCCTACGAAAACTTCCAACGTACACAGCCTCTCCTGCTCAATCTGGCCAAAATTAAGCACCAAAATTGCGAACGTCCAGCGATTGCTCCTACACTAAAGGTGCCAGCCCTGAAAGCTCTTGCTGGTCCTCATCTCCCACTGGTAACCTCTCAAACGAACCACAAACACTTGGGCTCTGAACTTGTTTAGCCTACTAAAACTTCCAACATACACAGCCTCTCCTGCTCAATGTGTCCAAAATTCAACACCGAAATTGCGAACGTCCGGCGAGTGCTCCTACACTAAAGGTGCCAGCCCTGAAAGCTCTTGCTGGTCCTCATCTCCCACTGGTAACCTCTCAAACGAACCACAAACACTTGGGCTCTGAACTTGTTTAGCCTACTAAAACTTCCAACGTACACAGCCTCTCCTGCTCCATCTGGACAAAATTAAGCACCGAAATTGCGAACGTCCAGCGATTGCTCCTACACTAAAGGTGCCAGCCCTGAAAGCTCTTGCTGGTCCTCATCTCCCACTGGTAACCTCTCAAACGAACCACAAACACTTGGGCTCTGAACTTGTTTAGCCTACGAAAACTTCCAACATACACAGCCTCTCCTGCTCAATGTGTCCAAAATTCAACACCGAAATTGCGAATGTCCGGCGATTGCTCCTACACTAAAGGTGCCAGCCCTGAAAGCTCTTGCTGGTCCTCATCTCCCACTGGTAACCTCTCAAACGAACCACAAACACTTGGGCTCTGAACTTGTTTAGCCTACGAAAACTTCCAACGTACACAGCCTCTCCTGCTCAATCTGGCCAAAATTCAACACCGAAATTGCGAAAGTGCAGCGAGTGCTCCTGCACTAAAGGTGCCAGCCCTGAAAGCTCTTGCTGGTCCTCATCTCCCACTGGTAACCTCTCAAACGAACCACAAACACTTGGGCTCTGAACTTGTTTAGCCTACGAAAACTTCCAACGTACACAGCCTCTCCTGCTCAATCTGGCCAGAGCTCAACACCGAAATTGCGAACGTCCAGCGATTGCTCCTACACTAAAGGTGCCAGCCCTGAAAGCTCTTGCTGGTCCTCATCTCCCACTGGTAACCTCTCAAACGAACCACAAACACTTGGGCTCTGAACTTGTTTAGCCTACGAAAACTTCCAACGTACACAGCCTCTCCTGCTCAATCTGGCCAGAGCTCAACACCGAAATTGCGAACGTCCAGCGATTGCTCCTACACTAAAGGTGCCAGCCCTGAAAGCTCTTGCTGGTCCTCATCTCCCACTGGTAACCTCTCAAACGAACCACAAACACTTGGGCTCTGAACTTGTTTAGCCTACTAAAACTTCCAACATACACAGCCTCTCCTGCTCAATGTGACCAAAATTCAACACCGAAATTGCGAACGTCCGGCGAGTGCTCCTACACTAAAGGTGCCAGCCCTGAAAGCTCTTGCTGGTCCTCATCTCCCACTGGTAACCTCTCAAACGAACCACAAACACTTGGGCTCTGAACTTGTTTAGCCTACGAAAACTTCCAACGTACACAGCCTCTCCTGCTCAATCTGGCCAAAATTAAGCACCGAAATTGCGAACGTCCAGCGATTGCTCCTACACTAAAGGTGCCAGCCCTGAAAGCTCTTGCTGGTCCTCATCTCCCACTGGTAACCTCTCAAATGACCCACAAACACTTGGGCTCTGAACTTGTTTAGCCTACGAAAACTTCCAACGTACACAGCTTCTCCTGCTCAATCTGGCCAAAATTAAGCACCAAAATTGCGAACGTCCGGCGATTGCTCCTACACTAAAGGTGCCAGCCCTGAAAGCTCTTGCTGGTCCTCATCTCCCACTGGTAACCTCTCAAACGAACCACAAACACTTGGGCTCTGAACTTGTTTAGCCTACTAAAACTTCCAACATACACAGCCTCTCCTGCTCAATCTGGCCAAAATTCAACACCGAAATTGCGAACGTCCGGCGAGTGCTCCTACACTAAAGGTGCCAGCCCTGAAAGCTCTTGCTGGTCCTCATCTCCCACTGGTAACCTCTCAAACGAACCACAAACACTTGGGCTCTGAACTTGTTTAGCCTACGAAAACTTCCAACGTACACAGCCTCTCCTGCTCAATCTGGCCAAAATTAAGCACCGAAATTGCGAACGTCCAGCGATTGCTCCTACACTAAAGGTGCCAGCCCTGAAAGCTCTTGCTGGTCCTCATCTCCCACTGGTAACCTCTCAAACGAACCACAAACACTTGGGCTCTGAACTTGTTTAGCCTACGAAAACTTCCAACGTACACAGCCTCTCCTGCTCAATGTGTCCGAAATTCAACACCGAAATTGCGAACGTCCGGCGATTGCTCCTACACTAAAGGTGCCAGCCCTGAAAGCTCTTGCTGGTCCTCATCTCCCACTGGTAACCTCTCAAACGAACCACAAACACTTGGGCTCTGAACTTGTTTAGCCTACGAAAACTTCCAACGTACACAGCCTCTCCTGCTCAATCTGGCCAAAATTCAACACCGAAATTGCGAACGTGCAGCGAGTGCTCCTACACTAAAGGTGCCAGCCCTGAAAGCTCTTGCTGGTCCTCATCTCCCACTGGTAACCTCTCAAACGAACCACAAACACTTGGGCTCTGAACTTGTTTAGCCTACTAAAACTTCCAACGTACACAGCCTCTCCTGCTCAATCTGGCCAGAGCTCAACACCGAAATTGCGAACGTCCAGCGATTGCTCCTACACTAAAGGTGCCAGCCCTGAAAGCTCTTGCTGGTCCTCATCTCCCACTGGTAACCTCTCAAACGAACCACAAACACTTGGGCTCTGAACTTGTTTAGCCTACTAAAACTTCCAACGTACACAGCCTCTCCTGCTCAATCTGGCCAAAATTCAACACCAAAATTGCGAACGTCCAGCGAGTGCTCCTACACTAAAGGTGCCAGCCCTGAAAGCTCTTGCTGGTCCTCATCTCCCACTGGTAACCTCTCAAATGACCCACAAACACTTGGGCTCTGAACTTTTTTAACGTACGAAAACTTCCAATGTACACAGCCTCTCCTGCTCAATCTGGCCAAAATTCAACACCGAAATTGTGTATGTCCGGCGATTGCTCCTACACTAAAGGTGCCAGCCCTGAAAGCTCTTGCTGGTCCTCATCTCCCACTGGTAACCTCTCAAACGAACCACAAACACTTGGGCTCTGAACTTGTTTAGCCTACGAAAACTTCCAACGTACACAGCCTCTCCTGCTCAATCTGGCCAGAGCTCAACACCGAAATTGCGAACGTCCAGCGATTGCTCCTACACTAAAGGTGCCAGCCCTGAAAGCTCTTGCTGGTCCTCATCTCCCACTGGTAACCTCTCAAACGAACCACAAACACTTGGGCTCTGAACTTGTTTAGCCTACGAAAACTTCCAACGTACACAGCCTCTCCTGCTCAATCTGGCCAGAGCTCAACACCGAAATTGCGAACGTCCGGCGATTGCTCCTACACTAAAGGTGCCAGCCCTGAAAGCTGTTGCTGGTCCTCATCTCCCACTGGTAACCTCTCAAACGAACCACAAACACTTGGGCTCTGAACTTGTTTAGCCTACTAAAACTTCCAACGTACACAGCCTCTCCTGCTCAATCTGGCCAGAGCTCAACACCGAAAATGCGAACGTCCGGCGATTGCTCCTACACTAAAGGTGCCAGCCCTGAAAGCTCTTGCTGGTCCTCATCTCCCACTGGTAACCTCTCAAACGAACCACAAACACTTGGGCTCTGAACTTGTTTAGCCTACGAAAACTTCCAACGTACACAGCCTCTCCTGCTCAATCTGGCCAGAGCTCAACACCGAAATTGCGAACGTCCAGCGATTGCTCCTACACTAAAGGTGCCAGCCCTGAAAGCTCTTGCTGGTCCTCATCTCCCACTGGTAACCTCTCAAACGAACCACAAACACTTGGGCTCTGAACTTGTTTAGCCTACGAAAACTTCCAACGTACACAGCCTCTCCTGCTCAATCTGGCCAAAATTAAGCACCGAAATTGCGAACGTCCGGCGAGTGCTCCTACACTAAAGGTGCCAGCCCTGAAAGCTCTTGCTGGTCCTCATCTCCCACTGGTAACCTCTCAAACGAACCACAAACACTTGGGCTCTGAACTTGTTTAGCCTACTAAAACTTCCAACGTACACAGCCTCTCCTGCTCCATCTGGCCAAAATTAAGCACCGAAATTGCGAACGTCCAGCGATTGCTCCTACACTAAAGGTGCCAGCCCTGAAAGCTCTTGCTGGTCCTCATCTCCCACTGGTAACCTCTCAAACGAACCACAAACACTTGGGCTCTGAACTTGTTTAGCCTACGAAAACTTCCAACATACACAGCCTCTCCTGCTCAATGTGTCCAAAATTCAACACCGAAATTGCGAACGTCCGGCGATTGCTCCTACACTAAAGGTGCCAGCCCTGAAAGCTCTTGCTGGTCCTCATCTCCCACTGGTAACCTCTCAAACGAACCACAAACACTTGGGCTCTGAACTTGTTTAGCCTACGAAAACTTCCAACGTACACAGCCTCTCCTGCTCAATCTGGCCAAAATTCAACACTGAAATTGCGAACGTGCAGCGAGTGCTCCTACACTAAAGGTGCCAGCCCTGAAAGCTCTTGCTGGTCCTCATCTCCCACTGGTAACCTCTGAAACGAACCACAAACACTTGGGCTCTGAACTTGTTTAGCCTACGAAAACTTCCAACGTACACAGCCTCTCCTGCTCAATCTGGCCAGAGCTCAACACCGAAATTGCGAACGTCCAGCGATTGCTCCTACACTAAAGGTGCCAGCCCTGAAAGCTCTTGCTGGTCCTCATCTCCCACTGGTAACCTCTCAAACGAACCACAAACACTTGGGCTCTGAACTTGTTTAGCCTACGAAAACTTCCAACGTACACAGCCTCTCCTGCTCAATCTGGCCAGAGCTCAACACCGAAATTGCGAACGTCCAGCGATTGCTCCTACACTAAAGGTGCCAGCCCTGAAAGCTCTTGCTGGTCCTCATCTCCCACTGGTAACCTCTCAAACGAACCACAAACACTTGGGCTCTGAACTTGTTTAGCCTACTAAAACTTCCAACATACACAGCCTCTCCTGCTCAATGTGTCCAAAATTCAACACCGAAATTGCGAACGTCCGGCGAGTGCTCCTACACTAAAGGTGCCAGCCCTGAAAGCTCTTGCTGGTCCTCATCTCCCACTGGTAACCTCTCAAACGAACCACAAACACTTGGGCTCTGAACTTGTTTAGCCTACGAAAACTTCCAACGTACACAGCCTCTCCTGCTCAATCTGGCCAAAATTAAGCACCGAAATTGCGAACGTCCAGCGATTGCTCCTACACTAAAGGTGCCAGCCCTGAAAGCTCTTGCTGGTCCTCATCTCCCACTGGTAACCTCTCAAATGACCCACAAACACTTGGGCTCTGAACTTGTTTAGCCTACTAAAACTTCCAACGTACACAGCTTCTCCTGCTCAATCTGGCCAAAATTAAGCACCAAAATTGCGAACGTCCAGCGATTGCTCCTACACTAAAGGTGCCAGCCCTGAAAGCTCTTGCTGGTCCTCATCTCCCACTGGTAACCTCTCAAACGAACCACAAACACTTGGGCTCTGAACTTGTTTAGCCTACTAAAACTTCCAACATACACAGCCTCTCCTGCTCAATGTGTCCAAAATTCAACACCGAAATTGCGAACGTCCGGCGAGTGCTCCTACACTAAAGGTGCCAGCCCTGAAAGCTCTTGCTGGTCCTCATCTCCCACTGGTAACACTCTCAAACGAACCACAAACACTTGGGCTCTGAACTTGTTTAGCCTACGAAAACTTCCAACGTACACAGCCTCTCCTGCTCAATCTGGCCAAAAATTAAGCACCGAAATTGCGAACGTCCAGCGATTGCTCCTACACTAAAGGTGCCAGCCCTGAAAGCTCTTGCTGGTCCTCATCTGCCACTGGTAACCTCTCAAACGAACCACAAACACTTGGGCTCTGAACTTGTTTAGCCTACGAAAACTTCCAACATACACAGCCTCTCCTGCTCAATGTGTCCAAAATTCAACACCGAAATTGCGAACGTCCGGCGATTGCTCCTACACTAAAGGTGCCAGCCCTGAAAGCTCTTGCTGGTCCTCATCTCCCACTGGTAACCTCTCAAACGAACCACAAACACTTGGGCTCTGAACTTGTTTAGCCTACGAAAACTTCCAACGTACACAGCCTCTCCTGCTCAATCTGGCCAAAATTCAACACCGAAATTGCGAACGTGCAGCGAGTGCTCCTACACTAAAGGTGCCAGCCCTGAAAGCTCTTGCTGGTCCTCATCTCCCACTGGTAACCTCTCAAACGAACCACAAACACTTGGGCTCTGAACTTGTTTAGCCTACTAAAACTTCCAACGTACACAGCCTCTCCTGCTCAATCTGGCCAGAGCTCAACACCGAAATTGCGAACGTCCAGCGATTGCTCCTACACTAAAGGTGCCAGCCCTGAAAGCTCTTGCTGGTCCTCATCTCCCACTGGTAACCTCTCAAACGAACCACAAACACTTGGGCTCTGAACTTGTTTAGCCTACGAAAACTTCCAACGTACACAGCCTCTCCTGCTCAATCTGGCCAGAGCTTCAAAAACGACCGAAATTGCGAACGTCCAGCGATTGCTCCTACACTAAAGGTGCCAGCCCTGAAAGCTCTTGCTGGTCCTCATCTCCCACTGGTAACCTCTCAAATGACCCACAAACACTTGGGCTCTGAACTTGTTTAGCCTACGAAAACTTCCAACGTACACAGCCTCTCCTGCTCAATCTGGCCAAAATTAAGCACCAAAATTGCGAACGTCCAGCGATTGCTCCTACACTAAAGGTGCCAGCCCTGAAAGCTCTTGCTGGTCCTCATCTCCCACTGGTAACCTCTCAAACGAACCACAAACACTTGGCTCTGAACTTGTTTAGCCTACTAAAACTTCCAACATACACAGCCTCTCCTGCTCAATGTGTCCAAAATTCAACACCGAAATTGCGAACGTCCGGCGAGTGCTCCTACACTAAAGGTGCCAGCCCTGAAAGCTCTTGCTGGTCCTCATCTCCCACTGGTAACCTCTCAAACGAACCACAAACACTTGGCCTCTGAACTTGTTTAGCCTACTAAAACTTCCAACATACACAGCCTCTCCTGCTCAATGTGTCCAAAATTCAACACCGAAATTGCGAACGTCTGGCGATTGCTCCTACACTAAAGGTGCCAGCCCTGAAAGCTCTTGCTGGTCCTCATCTCCCACTGGTAACCTCTCAAACGAACCACAAACACTTGGGCTCTGAACTTGTTTAGCCTACGAAAACTTCCAACGTACACAGCCTCTCCTGCTCAGTCTGGCCAAAATTCAACACCGAAATTGCGAACGTCCGGCGATTGCTCCTACACTAAAGGTGCCAGCCCTGAAAGCTCTTGCTGGTCCTCATCTCCCACTGGGTAACCTCTCAAACGAACCACAAACACTTGGGCTCTGAACTTGTTTAGCCTACTAAAACTTCCAACGTACACAGCCTCTCCTGCTCAATCTGGCCAGAGCTCAACACCGAAATTGCGAACGTCCAGCGATTGCTCCTACACTAAAGGTGCCAGCCCTGAAAGCTCTTGCTGGTCCTCATCTCCCACTGGTAACCTCTCAAACGAACCACAAACACTTGGGCTCTGAACTTGTTTAGCCTACTAAAAACTTCCAACATACACAGCCTCTCCTGCTCAATGTGTCCAAAATTCAACACCGAAATTGCGAACGTCCGGCGAGTGCTCCTACACTAAAGGTGCCAGCCCTGAAAGCTCTTTGCTGGTCCTCATCTCCACTGGTAACCTCTCAAACGAACCACAAAACACTTGGGCTCTGAACTTGTTTAGCCTACGAAAACTTCCAACGTACACAGCCTCTCCTGCTCAATCTGGCCAGAGCTCAACACCCAAATTGCGAACGTCCAGCGATTGCTCCTACACTAAAGGTGCCAGCCCTGAAAGCTCTTGCTGGTCCTCATCTCCCACTGGTAACCTCTCAAACGAACCACAAACACTTGGGCCTCTGAACTTGTTTAGCCTACGAAAACTTCCAACATACACAGCCTCTCCTGCTCAATGTGTCCAAAATTCAACACCCGAAATTGCGAACGTCCGTGCGAGTGCTCCTACACTAAAGGTGCCAGCCCTGAAAGCTCTTGCTTGGTCCTCATCTCCCACTGGTAACCTCTCAAACGAACCACAAACACTTGGGCTCTGAACTTGTTTAGCCTACGAAAACTTCCAACGTACACAGCCTCTCCTGCTCAATCTGGCCAAAATTAAGCACCGAAATTGCGAACGTCCAGCGATTGCTCCTACACTAAAGGTGCCAGCCCTGAAAGCTCTTGCTGGTCCTCATCTCCCACTGGTAACCTCTCAAATGACCCACAAACACTTGGGCTCTGAACTTTTTTAACGTACGAAAACTTCCAATGTACACAGCCTCTCCTGCTCAATCTGGCCAGAGCTCAACACCGAAAATGCGAACGTCCAGCGATTGCTCCTACACTAAAGGTGCCAGCCCTGAAAGCTCTTGCTGGTCCTCATCTCCCACTGGTAACCTCTCAAACGAACCACAAACACTTGGGCTCTGAACTTGTTTAGCCTACGAAAACTTCCAACGTACACAGCCTCTCCTGCTCAATCTGGCCAGAGCTCAACACCGAAATTGCGAACGTCCAGCGATTGCTCCTACACTAAAGGTGCCAGCCCTGAAAGCTCTTGCTGGTCCTCATCTCCCACTGGTAACCTCTCAAACGAACCACAAACACTTGGGCTCTGAACTTGTTTAGCCTACGAAAACTTCCAACGTACACAGCCTCTCCTGCTCAATCTGGCCAAAATGCAACACCAAAATTGCGAACGTCCAGCGAGTGCTCCTACACTAAAGGTGCCAGCCCTGAAAGCTCTTGCTGGTCCTCATCTCCCCACTGGTAACCTCTCAAACGAACCACAAACACTTGGGCTCTGAACTTGTTTAGCCTACGAAAACTTCCAACGTACACAGCCTCTCCTGCTCAATCTGGCCAAAATTAAGCACCAAAATTGCGAACGTCCAGCGATTGCTCCTACACTAAAGGGTGCCAGCCCTGAAAGCTCTTGCTGGTCCTCATCTCCCACTGGTAACCTCTCAAACGAACCACAAACACTTGGGCTCTGAACTTGTTTAGCCTACTACAACTTCCAACATACACAGCCTCTCCTGCTCAATGTGTCCAAAATTCAACACCGAAATTGCGAACGTCCGGCGATTGCTCCTACACTAAAGGTGCCAGCCCTGAAAGCTCTTGCTGGGTCCTCATCTCCCACTGGTAACCTCTCAAACGAACCACAAACACTTGGGGCTCTGAACTTGTTTAGCCTACGAAAACTTCCAACGTACACAGCCTCTCCTGCTCAATCTGGCCAAAATTCAACACCAAAATTGCGAACGTCAGCGATTGCTCCTACACTAAAGGTGCCAGCCCTGAAAGCTCTTGCTGGTCCTCATCTCCCACTGGTAACCTCTCAAACGAACCACAAACACTTGGGCTCTGAACTTGTTTAGCCTACTAAAACTTCCAACGTACACAGCCTCTCCTGCTCAATCTGGCCAGAGCTCAACACCGAAATTGTGAACGTCCGGCGATTGCTCCTACACTAAAGGTGCCAGCCCTGAAAGCTCTTGCTGGTCCTCATCTCCCACTGGTAACCTCTCAAACGACCCACAAACACTTGGGCTCTGAACTTTTTTAACGTACGAAAACTTCCAATGTACACAGCCTCTCCTGCTCAATGTGTCCGAAATTCAACACCGAAAATGCGAACGTCCGGCGATTGCTCCTACACTAAAGGTGCCAGCCCTGAAAGCTCTTGCTGGTCCTCATCTCCCACTGGTAACCTCTCAAACGAACCACGAACACATGGGCTCTGAACTTGTTTAGCCTACGAAAACTTCCAACGTACACAGCCTCTCCTGCTCAATCTGGCCAGAGCTCAACACCGAAATTGTGAACGTCCAGCAATTGCTCCTACATTAAAGGTGCCAGCCCTGAAAGCTCTTGCTGGTCCTCATCTCCCACTGGTAACCTCTCAAACGAACCACAAACACTTGGGCTCTGAACTTGTTTAGCCTACGAAAACTTCCAACGTACACAGCCTCTCCTGCTCAATCTGGCCAGAGTTCAACACCGAAATTGTGAACGTCAAGCAATTGCTCCTACATTAAAGGTGCCAGCCCTGAAAGCTCTTGCTGGTCCTCATCTCCCACTGGTAACCTCTCAAACGAACCACAAACACTTGGGCTCTGAACTTGTTTAGCCTACGAAAACTTCCAACGTACACAGCCTCTCCTGCTCAATCTGGCCAGAGCTCAACACCGAAAATGCGAACGTCCGGCGATTGCTCCTACACTAAAGGTGCCAGCCCTGAAAGCTCTTGCTGGTCCTCATCTCCCACTGGTAACCTCTCAAACGAACCACAAACACTTGGGCTCTGAACTTGTTTAGCCTACGAAAACTTCCAACGTACGCAGCCTCTCCTGCTCAATCTGGCCAGAGCTCAACACCGAAATTGCGAACGTCCGGTGATTGCTCCTACACTAAAGGTGCCAGCCCTGAAAGCTCTTGCTGGTCCTCATCTCCCACTGGTAACCTCTCAAACGAACCACAAACACTTGGGCTCTGAACTTGTTTAGCCTACTAAAACTTCCAACGTACGCAGCCTCTCCTGCTCAATCTGGCCAGAGCTCAACACCGAAATTGCGAACGTCCGGTGATTGCTCCTACACTAAAGGTGCCAGCCCTGAAAGCTCTTGCTGGTCCTCATCTCCCACTGGTAACCTCTGAAACGAACCACAAACACTTGGGCTCTGAACTTGTTTAGCCTATTAAAACTTCCAACGTACACAGCCTCTCCTGCTCAATCTGGCCAGAGCTCAACACCGAAAATGCGAACGTCCAGCGATTGCTCCTACACTAAAGGTGCCAGCCCTGAAAACTCTTGCTGGTCCTCATCTCCCACTGGTAACCTCTCAAACGAACCACAAACACTTGGCCTCTGAACTTGTTTAGCCTACTAAAACTTCCAACGTACACAGCCTCTCCTGCTCAATCTGGCCAGAGCTCAACACCGAAAATGCGAACGTCCGGCGATTGCTCCTACACTAAAGGTGCCAGCCCTGAAAGCTCTTGCTGGTCCTCATCTCCCACTGGTAACCTCTCAAACGAACCACAAACACTTGGGCTCTGAACTTGTTTAGCCTACGAAAACTTCCAACGTACACAGCCTCTCCTGCTCAATCTGGCCAAAATTCAACACCGAAATTGCGAACGTCCAGCGAGTGCTCCTACACTAAAGGTGCCAGCCCTGAAAGCTCTTGCTGGTCCTCATCTCCCACTGGTAACCTCTCAAACGAACCACAAACACTTGGCCTCTGAACTTGTTTAGCCTACTAAAACTTCCAACGTACACAGCCTCTCCTGCTCAATCTGGCCAGAGCTCAACACCGAAATTGTGAACGTCCGGCGATTGCTCCTACACTAAAGGTGCCAGCCCTGAAAGCTCTTGCTGGTCCTCATCTCCCACTGGTAACCTCTCAAACGACCCACAAACACTTGGGCTCTGAACTTTTTTAACGTACGAAAACTTCCAATGTACACAGCCTCTCCTGCTCAATGTGTCCGAAATTCAACACCGAAAATGCGAACGTCCGGCGATTGCTCCTACACTAAAGGTGCCAGCCCTGAAAGCTCTTGCTGGTCCTCATCTCCCACTGGTAACCTCTCAAACGAACCACAAACACTTGGGCTCTGAACTTGTTTAGCCTACGAAAACTTCCAACGTACACAGCCTCTCCTGCTCAATCTGGCCAAAATTCAACACCGAAATTGCGAACGTGCAGCGAGTGCTCCTACACTAAAGGTGCCAGCCCTGAAAGCTCTTGCTGGTCCTCATCTCCCACTGGTAACCTCTCAAACGAACCACAAACACTTGGGCTCTGAACTTGTTTAGCCTACGAAAACTTCCAACGTACACAGCCTCTCCTGCTCAATCTGGCCAGAGCTCAACACCGAAATTGCGAACGTCCAGCGATTGCTCCTACACTAAAGGTGCCAGCCCTGAAAGCTCTTGCTGGTCCTCATCTCCCACTGGTAACCTCTCAAACGAACCACAAACACTTGGGCTCTGAACTTGTTTAGCCTACGAAAACTTCCAACGTACACAGCCTCTCCTGCTCAATCTGGCCAGAGCTCAACACCGAAATTGCGAACGTCCAGCGATTGCTCCTACACTAAAGGTGCCAGCCCTGAAAGCTCTTGCTGGTCCTCATCTCCCACTGGTAACCTCTCAAACGAACCACAAACACTTGGGCTCTGAACTTGTTTAGCCTACTAAAACTTCCAACATACACAGCCTCTCCTGCTCAATGTGTCCAAAATTCAACACCGAAATTGCGAACGTCCGGCGAGTGCTCCTACACTAAAGGTGCCAGCCCTGAAAGCTCTTGCTGGTCCTCATCTCCCACTGGTAACCTCTCAAACGAACCACAAACACTTGGGCTCTGAACTTGTTTAGCCTACGAAAACTTCCAACGTACACAGCCTCTCCTGCTCAATCTGGCCAGAGCTCAACACCCAAATTGCGAACGTCCAGCGATTGCTCCTACACTAAAGGTGCCAGCCCTGAAAGCTCTTGCTGGTCCTCATCTCCCACTGGTAACCTCTCAAACGAACCACAAACACTTGGGCTCTGAACTTGTTTAGCCTACTAAAACTTCCAACGTACACAGCCTCTCCTGCTCAATCTGGCCAAAATTAAGCACCAAAATTGCGAACGTACACAGCCTCTCCTGCTCAATCTGGCCAAAAATTAAGCACCAAAATTGCGAACGTCCAGCGATTGCTCCTACACTAAAGGTGCCAGCCCTGAAAGCTCTTGCTGGTCCTCATCTCTCCAACTGGTAACCTCTCAAACGAACCACAAACACTTGGGCTCTGAACTTGTTTAGCCTACTAATAACTTCCAACATACACAGCCTCTCCTGCTCAATGTGTCCAAAATTCAACACCGAAATTGCGAACGTCCGGCGAGTGTGCTCCTACACTAAAGGTGCCAGCCCTGAAAGCTCTTGCTGGTCCTCATCTCCCACTGGTAACCTCTCAAACGAACCACAAACACTTGGGCTCTGAACTTGTTTTAGCCTACGAAAACTTCCAACGTACACAGCCTCTCCTGCTCAATCTGGCCAAAATTAAGCACCGAAATTGCGAACGTCCAGCGATTGCTCCTACACTAAAGGTGCCAGCCCTGAAAGCTCTTGCTGGTCCTCATCTCCCACTGGTAACCTCTCAAATGACCCACAAACACTTGGGCTCTGAACTTTTTTAACGTACGAAAACTTCCAATGTACACAGCCTCTCCTGCTCAATCTGGCCAGAGCTCAACACTGAAAATGCGAACGTCCAGCGATTGCTCCTACACTAAAGGTGCCAGCCCCGAAAGCTCTTGCTGGTCCTCATCTCCCACTGGTAACCTCTCAAACGAACCACAAACACTTGGGCTCTGAACTTGTTTAGCCTACGAAAACTTTCCAACGTACACAGCCTCTCCTGCTCAATCTGGCCAGAGCTCAACACCGAAATTGCGAACGTCCAGCGATTGCTCCTACACTAAAGGTGCCAGCCCTGAAAGCTCTTGCTGGTCTCTCATCTCCCACTGGTAACCTCTCAAACGAACCACAAACACTTGGGCTCTGAACTTGTTTAGCCTACGAAAACTTCCAACGTACACAGCCTCTCCTGCTCAATCTGGCCAAAATTCAACACCAAAATTGCGAACGCTCAGCGAGTGCTCCTACACTAAAGGTGCCAGCCCTGAAAGCTCTTGCTGGTCCTCATCTCCCACTGGTAACCTCTCAAACGAACCACAAACACTTGGGCTCTGAACTTGTTTAGCCTACGATAAAACTTCCAACGTACACAGCCTCTCCTGCTCAATCTGGCCAAAATTAAGCACCAAACATTGCGAACGTCCAGCGATTGCTCCTACACTAAAGGTGCCAGCCCTGAAAGCTCTTGCTGGTCCTCATCTCCCACTGGTAACCTCTCAAACGAACCACAAACACTTGGGCTCTGAACTTGTTTAGCCTACTAAAACTTCCAACATACACAGCCTCTCCTGCTCAATGTGTCCAAAATTCAACACCGAAATTGCGAACGTCCGGCGATTGCTCCTACACTAAAGGTGCCAGCCCTGAAAGCTCTTGCTGGTCCTCATCTCCCACTGGTAACCTCTCAAACGAACCACAAACACTTGGGCTTCTGAACTTGTCTTAGCCTACGAAAACTTCCAACGTACACAGCCTCTCCTGCTCAATCTGGCCAAAAATTCAACACCGAAATTGCGAACGTCCAGCGATTGCTCCTACACTAAAGGTGCCAGCCCTGAAAGCTCTTGCTGGTCCTCATCTCCCACTGGTAACCTCTCAAACGAACCACAAACACTTGGGCTCTGAACTTGTTTAGCCTACGAAAACTTCCAACGTACACAGCCTCTCCTGCTCAATCTGGCCAGAGCTCAACACCGAAATTGTGAACGTCCGGCGATTGCTCCTACACTAAAGGTGCCAGCCCTGAAAGCTCTTGCTGGTCCTCATCTCCCACTGGTAACCTCTCAAACGACCCACAAACACTTGGGCTCTGAACTTTTTTAACGTACGAAAACTTCCAATGTACACAGCCTCTCCTGCTCAATGTGTCCGAAATTCAACACCGAAAATGCGAACGTCCGGCGATTGCTCCTACACTAAAGGTGCCAGCCCTGAAAGCTCTTGCTGGTCCTCATCTCCCCACTGGTAACCTCTCAAACGAACCACAAACACTTGGGCTCTGAACTTGTTTAGCCTACGAAAACTTCCAACGTACACAGCCTCTCCTGCTCAATCTGGCCAGAGCTCAACACCGAAATTGTGAACGTCCAGCAATTGCTCCTACATTAAAGGTGCCAGCCCTGAAAGCTCTTGCTGGTCCTCATCTCCCACTGGTAACCTCTCAAACGAACCACAAACACTTGGGCTCTGAACTTGTTTAGCCTACGAAAACTTCCAACGTACACAGCCTCTCCTGCTCAATCTGGTCAAAATTCAACACCAAAATTGCGATCGTCCAGCGATTGCTCCTACACTAAAGGTGCCAGCCCTTGAAAGCTCTTGCTGGTCCTCATCTCCCACTGGTAACCTCTCAAACGAAACCACAAACACTTGGCCTCTGAACTTGTTTAGCCTACGAAAACTTCCAACGTACACAGCCTCTCCTGCTCAATCTGGCCAGAGCTCAACACTGAAAATGCGAACGTCCAGCGATTGCTCCTACACTAAAGGTGCCAGCCCTGAAAGCTCTTGCTGGTCCTCATCTCCCACTGGTAACCTCTCAAACGAACCACAAACACTTGGGCTCTGAACTTGTTTAGCCTACTAAAACTTCCAACGTACACAGCCTCTCCTGCTCAATCTGGCCAGAGCTCAACACCAAAATTGCGAACGTCCGGCCGATTGCTCCTACACTAAAGGTGCCAGCCCTGAAAGCTCTTGCTGGTCCTCATCTCCCACTAGCCTAACCTCTCAAACGAACCACAAACACTTGGGCTCTGAACTTGTTTAGCCTACTAAAACTTCCAACGTACACAGCCTCTCCTGCTCAATCTGGCCAGAGCTCAACACCGAAAATGCGAACGTCCGGCGATTGCTCCTACACTAAAGGTGCCAGCCCTGAAAGCTCTTGCTGGTCCTCATCTCCCACTGGTAACCTCTCAAACGAACCACAAACACTTGGGCTCTGAACTTGTTTAGCCTACGAAAACTTCCAATGTACACAGCCTCTCCTGCTCAATGTGTCCGAAATTCAACACCGAAATTGCGAATGTCCGGCGATTGCTCCTACACTAAAGGTGCCAGCCCTGAAAGCTCTTGCTGGTCCTCATCTCCCACTGGTAACCTCTCAAACGAACCACAAACACTTGGGCTCTGAACTTGTTTAGCCTACGAAAACTTCCAACGTACACAGCCTCTCCTGCTCAATCTGGTCAAAATTCAACACCAAAATTGCGAACGTCCAGCGATTGCTCCTACACTAAAGGTGCCAGCCCTGAAAGCTCTTGCTGGTCCTCATCTCCCACTGGTAACCTCTGAAACGAACCACAAACACTTGTGCTCTGAACTTGTTTAGCCTACTAAAACTTCAACGTACGCAGCCTCTCCTGCTCAATCTGGCCAGAGCTGAACACCGAAATTGCGAACGTTCCAGCGATTGCTCCTACACTAAAGGTGCCAGCCCTGAAAGCTCTTGCTGGTCCTCATCTCCCACTGGTAACCTCTCAAACGAACCACAAACACTTGGGCTCTGAACTTGTTTAGCCTACGAAAACTTCCAACGTACACAGCCTCTCCTGCTCAATCTGGCCAGAGCTCAACACCGAAATTGCGATACGTCCGGCGATTGCTCCTACACTAAAGGTGCCAGCCCTGAAAGCTCTTGCTGGTCCTCATCTCCCACTGGTAACCTCTCAAACGAACCACAAACACTTGGGCTCTGAACTTGTTTTAGCCCTACGAAAACTTCCAACGTACACAGCCTCTCCTGCTCAATCTGGCCAGAGCTCAACACCGAAATTGCGAACGTCCAGCGATTGCTCCTACACTAAAGGTGCCAGCCCTGAAAGCTCTTGCTGGTCCTCATCTCCCACTGGTAACCTCTCAAACGAACACAAACACTTGGGCTCTGAACTTGTTTAGCCTACGAAAACTTCCAACGTACACAGCCTCTCCTGCTCAATCTGGCCAAAATTCAACACCAAAATTGCGAAAGTCCAGCGAGTGCTCCTACACTAAAGGTGCCAGCCCTGAAAGCTCTTGCTGGTCCTCATCTCCCACTGGTAACCTCTCAAACGAACCACAAACACTTGGGCTCTGAACTTGTTTAGCCTACGAAAACTTCCAACGTACACAGCCCTCTCCTGCTCAATCTGGCCAAAATTAAGCACCAAAATTGCGAACGTCCAGCGATTGCTCCTACACTAAAGGTGCCAGCCCTGAAAGCTCTTGCTGGTCCTCATCTCCCACTGGTTAACCTCTCAAACGAACCACAAACACTTGGGCCTCTGAACTTGTTTTAGCCTACTAAAACTTCCAACATACACAGCCTCTCCTGCTCAATGTGTCCAAAATTCAACACCGAAATTGCGAACGTCCGGCGATTGCTCCTACACTAAAGGTGCCAGCCCTGAAAGCTCTTGCTGGTCCTCATCTCCCACTGGTAACCTCTCAAACGAACCACAAACACTTGGGCTCTGAACTTGTTTAGCCTACGAAAACTTCCAACGTACACAGCCTCTCCTGCTCAATCTGGCCAAAATTCAACACCAAAATTGCGAACGTCCAGCGAGTGCTCCTACACTAAAGGTGCCAGCCCTGAAAAGCTCTTGCTGGTCCTCATCTCCCACTGGTAACCTCTCAAACGAACCACAAACACTTGGCCTCTGAACTTGTTTAGCCTACTAAAACTTCCAACGTACACAGCCTCTCCTGCTCAATCTGGCCAGAGACTCAACACCGAAATTGTGAACGTCCGGCGATTGCTCCTACACTAAAGGTGCCAGCCCTGAAAGCTCTTGCTGGTCCTCATCTCCCACTCGGTAACCTCTCAAAACGACCCACAAAACACTTGGGCTCTGAACTTTTTTAACGTACGAAAACTTCCAATGTACACAGCCTCTCCTGCTCAATGTGTACCGAAATTCAACACCGAAAAATGCGAACTGTCCAGCGATTGCTCCTACACTAAAGGTGCCAGCCCTGAAAGCTCTTGCTGGTCCTCATCTCCCACTGGTAACCTCTCAAACGAACCACAAACACTTGGGCCTCTGAACTTGTTTAGCCTACGAAAACTTCCAACGTACACAGCCTCTCCTGCTCAATCTGGCCAGAGCTCAACACCGAAATTGTGAACGTCCAGCAATTGCTCCTACATTAAAGGTGCCAGCCCTGAAAGCTCTTGCTGGTCCTCATCTCCCACTGGTAACCTCTCAAACGAACCACAAACACTTGGCCTCTGAACTTGTTTAGCCTACTAAAACTTCCAACGTACACAGCCTCTCCTGCTCAATCTGGCCAGAGTTCAACACCAAAATTGCGAACGTCCAGCGATTGCTCCTACACTAAAGGTGCCAGCCCTGAAAGCTCTTGCTGGTCCTCATCTCCCACTGGTAACCTCTGAAACGAACCACAAACACTTGTGCTCTGAACTTGTTTAGCCTACTAAAACTTCCAACGTACACTCCCTCTCCTGCTCAATCTGGCCAGAGCTCAACACCGAAAATGCGAACGTCCAGCGATTGCTCCTACACTAAAGGTGCCAGCCCTGAAAGCTCTTGCTGGTCCTCATCTCCCACTGGTAACCTCTCAAACGAACCACAAACACTTGGGCTCTGAACTTGTTTAGCCTACTAAAACTTCCCAACGTACACAGCCTCTCCTGCTCAATCTGGCCAAAATTAAGCACCGAAATTGCGAACGTCCGGCGAATTGCTCCTACACTAAAGGTGCCAGCCCTGAAAGCTCTTGCTGGTCCTCATCTCCCACTGGTAACCTCTCAAACGAACCACAAACACTTGGGCTCTGAACTTGTTTAGCCTACGA
Organism: Gavia stellata; assembly: GCF_030936135.1. Lineage (NCBI taxonomy): Eukaryota > Metazoa > Chordata > Aves > Gaviiformes > Gaviidae > Gavia > Gavia stellata. The sequence continues at coordinate 32,447 of NW_026776832.1, forward strand.
AAACTTCCAACGTACACAGCCTCTCCTGCTCAATCTGGCCAGAGCTCAACACCGAAATTGCGAACGTCCGGTGCGAGTTTGCTCACTACACTAAAGGGTGCCAGCCCTGAAAGCTCTTGCTGGTCCTCATCTCCCACTGGTAAACCTCTCAAACGAACCACAAACACTTGGGCTCTGAACTTGTTTAACCTACTGAAACTTCCAACGTACACAGCCTCTCCTGCTCAATCTGGCCAAGAGCTCAACACCGAAATTTGTGAACGTCCAGCAATTGCTCCTACACTAAAGGTGCCAGCCCTGAAAGCTCTTGCTGGTCCTCATCTCCCACTGGTAACCTCTCAAATGACCCACAAACACTTGGGCTCTGAACTTGTTTAGCCTACGAAAACTTCCAACGTACACAGCCTCTCCTGCTCAATCTGGCCAGAGCTCAACACCCAAATTGCGAACGTTCCAGCGATTGCTCCTACACTAAAGGTGCCAGCCCTGAAAGCTCTTGCTGGTCCTCATCTCCCACTGGTAACCTCTCAAACGAACCACAAACACTTGTGCTCTGAACTTGTTTAGCCTACTAAAACTTCCAACGTACGCAGCCTCTCCTGCTCAATCTGGCCAGAGCTCAACACCGAAATTGCGAACGTCCGGCGATTGCTCCTACACTAAAGGTGCCAGCCCTGAAAGCTCTTGCTGGGTCCTCATCTCCCACTGGTAATACCTCTCAAACGAACCAGCAAACAACTTGGGGCTCTGAACTTGTTTAGCCTACTAAAACTTCCAACGTACACAGCCTCTCCTGCTCAATCTGGCCAGAGCTCAACACCGAAATTGCGAACGTCCGGCGATTGCTCCTACACTAAAGGTGCCAGCCCTGAAAGCTCTTGCTGGTCTCATCTCCCACTGGTAAACCTCTCAAACGAACCACAACACTTGGGCTCTGAACTTGTTTAGCCTACGAAAACTTCCAACGTACACAGCCTCTCTGCTCAATCTGGCCAGAGCTCAACACCGAAATTGCGAAACGTCCGGCGATTGCTCCTACACTAAAGGTTGCCAGCCCTGAAAGCTCTTGCTGGTCCTCATCTTCCCACTGGTAACCTCTGAAACGAACCACAAACACTTGGGCTCTGAACTTGTGTAACCTACTGAAACTTCCAACGTACACAGCCTCTCCTGCTCAATCTGGCCAGAGCTCAACACCGAAATTGTGAACGTCCAGCAATTGCTCCTACATTAAAGGTGCCAGCCCTGAAAGCTCTTGCTGGTCCTCATCTCCCACTGGTAACCTCTCAAACGAACCACAAACACTTGGGCTCTGAACTTGTTTAGCCTACGAAAACTTCCAACGTACACAGCCTCTCCTGCTCAATCTGGCCAAAATTCAACACCGAAATTGCGAACGTCTCGGCAATTGCTCCTACACTAAAGGTTGCCAGCCCTGAAAGCTCTTGCTGGTCCTCATCTCCCACTGGTAACCTCTGAAATGAACCACAAACACTTGGGCTCTGAACTTGTTTTAGCCTACGAAAACTTCCAACGTACACAGCCTCTCCTGCTCAATCTGGCCAGCTCTCAACACCCAAATTGCGAAACGTCCAGCGATTGCTCCTACACTAAAGGTGCCAGCCCTGAAAGCTCTTGCTGGTTCCTCATCTCCCACTGGTAACCTCTCAAACGAACCACAAACACTTGGGCTCTTGAACTTGTTTAGCCTACGAAAACTTCCAACGTACACAGCCTCTCCTGCTCAATCTGGCCAAAATTCAACACCAGAAATTGCGAAACGTCCGGCTGAGTGCTGCCTACACTAAAGGTGCCAGCCCTGAAAGCTCTTGCTGGTCCTCATCTCCCACTGGTAACCTCTCAAACGAACCACAAACACTTGGGCTCTGAACTTGTTTAGCCTACTAAAACTTCCAACGTACACAGCCTCTCCTGCTCAATCTGGTCAAAATTCAACACCAAAATTGCGAACGTCCAGCGATTGCTCCTACACTAAAGGTGCCAGCCCTGAAAGCTCTTGCTGGTCCTCATCTCCCACTGGTAACCTCTCAAACGAACCACAAACACTTGGGCTCTGAACTTGTTTAGCCTACGAAAACTTCCAACGTACACAGCCTCTCCTGCTCAATCTGGACAAAATTAAGCACCGAAATTGCGAACGTCCAGCGATTGCTCCTACACTAAAGGTGCCAGCCCTGAAAGCTCTTGCTGGTCCTCATCTCCCACTGGTAACCTCTCAAATGACCCACAAACACTTGGGCTCTGAACTTTTTTAACGTACGAAAACTTCCAATGTACACAGCCTCTCCTGCTCAATGTGTCCGAAATTCAACACCGAAATTGCGAATGTCCGGCGATTGCTCCTACACTAAAGGTGCCAGCCCTGAAAGCTCTTGCTGGTCCTCATCTCCCACTGGTAACCTCTCAAACGAACCACAAACACTTGGGCTCTGAACTTGTTTAGCCTACTAAAACTTCCAACGTACACAGCCTCTCCTGCTCAATGTGTCCAAAATTCAACACCGAAATTGCGAACGTCCGGCGAGTGCTCCTACACTAAAGGTGCCAGCCCTGAAAGCTCTTGCTGGTCCTCATCTCCCACTGGTAACCTCTCAAACGAACCACAAACACTTGGGCTCTGAACTTGTTTAGCCTACTAAAACTTCCAACGTACACAGCCTCTCCTGCTCAATCTGGCCAGAGCTCAACACCGAAATTGCGAACGTCCAGCGATTGCTCCTACACTAAAGGTGCCAGCCCTGAAAGCTCTTGCTGGTCCTCATCTCCCACTGGTAACCTCTCAAACGAACCACAAACACTTGGGCTCTGAACTTGTTTAGCCTACTAAAACTTCCAACGTACACAGCCTCTCCTGCTCAATCTGGCCAAAATTAAGCACCGAAATTGCGAACGTCCAGCGATTGCTCCTACACTAAAGGTGCCAGCCCTGAAAGCTCTTGCTGGTCCTCATCTCCCACTGGTAACCTCTCAAACGAACCACAAACACTTGGGCTCTGAACTTGTTTAGCCTACTAAAACTTCCAACGTACACAGCCTCTCCTGCTCAATCTGGCCAGAGCTCAACACCGAAATTGCGAACGTCCGGCGATTGCTCCTACACTAAAGGTGCCAGCCCTGAAAGCTCTTGCTGGTCCTCATCTCCCACTGGTAACCTCTCAAACGAACCACAAACACTTGGGCTCTGAACTTGTTTAGCCTACGAAAACTTCCAACGTACACAGCCTCTCCTGCTCAATCTGGCCAGAGCTCAACACCGAAATTGCGAACGTCCGGCGATTGCTCCTACACTAAAGGTGCCAGCCCTGAAAGCTCTTGCTGGTCCTCATCTCCCACTGGTAACCTCTGAAACGAACCACAAAACACTTGGGCTCTGAACTTGTTTAACCTACTGAAACTTCCAACGTACACAGCCTCTCCTGCTCAATCTGGCCAGAGCTCAACACCGAAATTGTGAACGTCCAGCAATTGCTCCTACATTAAAGGTGCCAGCCCTGAAAGCTCTTGCTGGTCCTCATCTCCCACTGGTAACCTCTCAAACGAACCACAAACACTTGGGCTCTGAACTTGTTTAGCCTACGAAAACTTCCAACGTACACAGCCTCTCCTGCTCAATCTGGCCAAAATTCAACACCGAAATTGCGAACGTCCGGCAATTGCTCCTACACTAAAGGTGCCAGCCCTGAAAGCTCTTGCTGGTCCTCATCTCCCACTGGTAACCTCTGAAATGAACCACAAACACTTGGGCTCTGAACTTGTTTAGCCTACGAAAACTTCCAACGTACACAGCCTCTCCTGCTCAATCTGGCCAGAGCTCAACACCCAAATTGCGAACGTCCAGCGATTGCTCCTACACTAAAGGTGCCAGCCCTGAAAGCTCTTGCTGGTCCTCATCTCCCACTGGTAACCTCTCAAACGAACCACAAACACTTGGGCTCTGAACTTGTTTAGCCTACGAAAACTTCCAACGTACACAGCCTCTCCTGCTCAATCTGGCCATAATTAAGCACCAAAATTGCGAACGTCCAGCGATTGCTCCTACACTAAAGGTGCCAGCCCTGAAAGCTCTTGCTGGTCCTCATCTCCCACTGGTAACCTCTCAAACGAACCACAAACACTTGGGCTCTGAACTTGTTTAGCCTACTAAAACTTCCAACATACACAGCCTCTCCTGCTCAATGTGTCCAAAATTCAACACCGAAATTGCGAACGTCTCATCTCCCACTGGTAACCTCTCAAACGAACCACAAACACTTGGGCTCTGAACTTGTTTAGCCTACTAAAACTTCCAACGTACACAGCCTCTCCTGCTCAATCTGGTCAAAATTCAACACCAAAATTGCGAACGTCCAGCGATTGCTCCTACACTAAAGGTGCCAGCCCTGAAAGCTCTTGCTGGTCCTCATCTCCCACTGGTAACCTCTCAAACGAACCACAAACACTTGGGCTCTGAACTTGTTTAGCCTACTAAAACTTCCAACGTACACAGCCTCTCCTGCTCAATCTGGCCAAAATTAAGCACCGAAATTGCGAACGTCCAGCGATTGCTCCTACACTAAAGGTGCCAGCCCTGAAAGCTCTTGCTGGTCCTCATCTCCCACTGGTAACCTCTCAAATGACCCACAAACACTTGGGCTCTGAACTTTTTTAACGTACGAAAACTTCCAATGTACACAGCCTCTCCTGCTCAATGTGTCCAAAATTCAACACCGAAATTGCGAATGTCCGGCGATTGCTCCTACACTAAAGGTGCCAGCCCTGAAAGCTCTTGCTGGTCCTCATCTCCCACTGGTAACCTCTCAAACGAACCACAAACACTTGGGCTCTGAACTTGTTTAGCCTACGAAAACTTCCAACGTACGCAGCCTCTCCTGCTCAATCTGGCCAAAATTCAACACCGAAATTGCGAACGTCCGGCGAGTGCTCCTACACTAAAGGTGCCAGCCCTGAAAGCTCTTGCTGGTCCTCATCTCCCACTGGTAACCTCTGAAATGAACCACAAACACTTGGGCTCTGAACTTGTTTAGCCTACGAAAACTTCCAACGTACACAGCCTCTCCTGCTCAATCTGGCCAGAGCTCAACACCGAAAATGCGAACGTCCGGCGATTGCTCCTACACTAAAGGTGCCAGCCCTGAAAGCTCTTGCTGGTCCTCATCTCCCACTGGTAACCTCTCAAACGAACCACAAACACTTGGGCTCTGAACTTGTTTAGCCTACTAAAACTTCCAACGTACACAGCCTCTCCTGCTCAATGTGTCCAAAATTCAACACCGAAATTGCGAACGTCCGGCGAGTGCTCCTACACTAAAGGTGCCAGCCCTGAAAGCTCTTGCTGGTCCTCATCTCCCACTGGTAACCTCTCAAACGAACCACAAACACTTGGGCTCTGAACTTGTTTAGCCTACTAAAACTTCCAACGTACACAGCCTCTCCTGCTCAATCTGGCCAGAGCTCAACACCGAAATTGCGAACGTCCAGCGATTGCTCCTACACTAAAGGTGCCAGCCCTGAAAGCTCTTGCTGGTCCTCATCTCCCACTGGTAACCTCTCAAACGAACCACAAACACTTGGGCTCTGAACTTGTTTAGCCTACTAAAACTTCCAACGTACACAGCCTCTCCTGCTCAATCTGGCCAAAATTAAGCACCGAAATTGCGAACGTCCAGCGATTGCTCCTACACTAAAGGTGCCAGCCCTGAAAGCTCTTGCTGGTCCTCATCTCCCACTGGTAACCTCTCAAATGACCCACAAACACTTGGGCTCTGAACTTTTTAACGTACGAAAACTTCCAATGTACACAGCCTCTCCTGCTCAATGTGTCCGAAATTCAACACCGAAATTGCGAATGTCCGGCGATTGCTCCTACACTAAAGGTGCCAGCCCTGAAAGCTCTTGCTGGTCCTCATCTCCCACTGGTAACCTCTCAAACGAACCACAAACACTTGGGCTCTGAACTTGTTTAGCCTAAGAAAACTTCCAACGTACACAGCCTCTCCTGCTCAATCTGGCCAAAATTCAACACCGAAATTGCGAACGTCCGGCAATTGCTCCTACACTAAAGGTGCCAGCCCTGAAAGCTCTTGCTGGTCCTCATCTCCCACTGGTAACCTCTGAAATGAACCACAAACACTTGGCTCTGAACTTGTTTAGCCTACGAAAACTTCCAACGTACACAGCCTCTCCTGCTCAATCTGGCCAGAGCTCAACACCCAAATTGCGAACGTCCAGCGATTGCTCCTACACTAAAGGTGCCAGCCCTGAAAGCTCTTGCTGGTCCTCATCTCCCACTGGTAACCTCTCAAACGAACCACAAACATTTGGGCTCTGAACTTGTTTAGCCTACGAAAACTTCCAACGTACACAGCCTCTCCTGTTCAATCTGGCCAAAATTAAGCACCAAAATTGCGAACGTCCAGCGATTGCTCCTACACTAAAGGTGCCAGCCCTGAAAGCTCTTGCTGGTCCTCATCTCCCACTGGTAACCTCTCAAACGAACCACAAACACTTGGCTCTGAACTTGTTTAGCCTACTAAAACTTCCAACGTACACAGCCTCTCCTGCTCAATCTGGTCAAAATTCAACACCAAAATTGCGAACGTCCAGCGATTGCTCCTACACTAAAGGTGCCAGCCCTGAAAGCTCTTGCTGGTCCTCATCTCCCACTGGTAACCTCTCAAACGAACCACAAACACTTGGCCTCTGAACTTGTTTAGCCTACGAAAACTTCCAACGTACACAGCCTCTCCTGCTCAATCTGGCCAAAATTAAGCACCGAAATTGCGAACGTCCAGCGATTGCTCCTACACTAAAGGTGCCAGCCCTGAAAGCTCTTGCTGGTCCTCATCTCCCACTGGTAACCTCTCAAATGACCCACAAACACTTGGGATCTGAACTTTTTTAACGTACGAAAACTTCCAATGTACACAGCCTCTCCTGCTCAATGTGTCCGAAATTCAACACCGAAATTGCGAATGTCCGGCGATTGCTCCTACACTAAAGGTGCCAGCCCTGAAAGCTCTTGCTGGTCCTCATCTCCCACTGGTAACCTCTCAAACGAACCACAAACACTTGGGCTCTGAACTTGTTTAGCCTACTAAAACTTCCAACGTACGCAGCCTCTCCTGCTCAATCTGGCCAAAATTCAACACCGAAATTGCGAACGTCCGGCAATTGCTCCTACACTAAAGGTGCCAGCCCTGAAAGCTCTTGCTGGTCCTCATCTCCCACTGGTAACCTCTGAAATGAACCACAAACACTTGGGCTCTGAACTTGTTTAGCCTACGAAAACTTCCAACGTACACAGCCTCTCCTGCTCAATCTGGCCAGAGCTCAACACCGAAAATGCGAACGTCCGGCGATTGCTCCTACACTAAAGGTGCCAGCCCTGAAAGCTCTTGCTGGTCCTCATCTCCCACTGGTAACCTCTCAAACGAACCACAAACACTTGGGCTCTGAACTTGTTTAGCCTACGAAAACTTCCAACGTACACAGCCTCTCCTGCTCAATCTGGCCAAAATTATGCACCAAAATTGCGAACGTCCAGCGATTGCTCCTACACTAAAGGTGCCAGCCCTGAAAGCTCTTGCTGGTCCTCATCTCCCACTGGTAACCTCTCAAACGAACCACAAACACTTGGGCTCTGAACTTGTTTAGCCTACTAAAACTTCCAACATACACAGCCTCTCCTGCTCAATCTGGCCAAAATTCAACACCAAAATTGCGAATGTCCGGCGATTGCTCCTACACTAAAGGTGCCAGCCCTGAAAGCTCTTGCTGGTCCTCATCTCCCACTGGTAACCTCTCAAACGAACCACAAACACTTGGGCTCTGAACTTGTTTAGCCTACTAAAACTTCCAACGTACACAGCCTCTCCTGCTCAATGTGTCCAAAATTCAACACCGAAATTGCGAACGTCCGGCGAGTGCTCCTACACTAAAGGTGCCAGCCCTGAAAGCTCTTGCTGGTCCTCATCTCCCACTGGTAACCTCTCAAACGAACCACAAACACTTGGGCTCTGAACTTGTTTAGCCTACGAAAACTTCCAACGTACACAGCCTCTCCTGCTCAATCTGGCCAAAATTATGCACCAAAATTGCGAACGTCCAGCGATTGCTCCTACACTAAAGGTGCCAGCCCTGAAAGCTCTTGCTGGTCCTCATCTCCCACTGGTAACCTCTCAAACGAACCACAAACACTTGGGCTCTGAACTTGTTTAGCCTACTAAAACTTCCAACATACACAGCCTCTCCTGCTCAATGTGTCCAAAATTCAACACCGAAATTGCGAACGTCCGGCGAGTGCTCCTACACTAAAGGTGCCAGCCCTGAAAGCTCTTGCTGGTCCTCATCTCCCACTGGTAACCTCTCAAACGAACCACAAACACTTGGGCTCTGAACTTGTTTAGCCTACTAAAACTTCCAACGTACACAGCCTCTCCTGCTCAATCTGGTCAAAATTCAACACCAAAATTGCGAACGTCCAGCGATTGCTCCTACACTAAAGGTGCCAGCCCTGAAAGCTCTTGCTGGTCCTCATCTCCCACTGGTAACCTCTCAAACGAACCACAAAACACTTGGGCTCTGAACTTGTTTAGCCTACGAAAACTTCCAACGTACACAGCCTCTCCTGCTCAATCTGGCCAAAATTAAGCACCGAAATTGCGAACGTCCAGCGATTGCTCCTACACTAAAGGTGCCAGCCCTGAAAGCTCTTGCTGGTCCTCATCTCCCACTGGTAACCTCTCAAATGACCCACAAACACTTGGGCTCTGAACTTTTTTAACGTACGAAAACTTCCAATGTACACAGCCTCTCCTGCTCAATGTGTCCGAAATTCAACACCGAAATTGCGAATGTCCGGCGATTGCTCCTACACTAAAGGTGCCAGCCCTGAAAGCTCTTGCTGGTCCTCATCTCCCACTGGTAACCTCTCAAACGAACCACAAACACTTGGGCTCTGAACTTGTTTAGCCTACGAAAACTTCCAACGTACGCAGCCTCTCCTGCTCAATCTGGCCAAAATTCAACACCGAAATTGCGAACGTCCGGCAATTTCTCCTACACTAAAGGTGCCAGCCCTGAAAGCTCTTGCTGGTCCTCATCTCCCACTGGTAACCTCTGAAATGAACCACAAACACTTGGGCTCTGAACTTGTTTAGCCTACGAAAACTTCCAACGTACACAGCCTCTCCTGCTCAATCTGGCCAGAGCTCAACACCGAAAATGCGAACGTCCGGCGATTGCTCCTACACTAAAGGTGCCAGCCCTGAAAGCTCTTGCTGGTCCTCATCTCCCACTGGTAACCTCTCAAACGAACCACAAACACTTGGGCTCTGAACTTGTTTAGCCTAAGAAAACTTCCAACGTACACAGCCTCTCCTGCTCAATCTGGCCAAAATTAAGCACCAAAATTGCGAACGTCCAGCGAGTGCTCCTACACTAAAGGTGCCAGCCCTGAAAGCTCTTGCTGGTCCTCATCTCCCACTGGTAACCTCTCAAACGAACCACAAACACTTGGGCTCTGAACTTGTTTAGCCTACTAAAACTTCCAACGTACACAGCCTCTCCTGCTCAATGTGTCCAAAATTCAACACCGAAATTGCGAACGTCCGGCGAGTGCTCCTACACTAAAGGTGCCAGCCCTGAAAGCTCTTGCTGGTCCTCATCTCCCACTGGTAACCTCTCAAACGAACCACAAACACTTGGGCTCTGAACTTGTTTAGCCTACTAAAACTTCCAACATACACAGCCTCTCCTGCTCAATGTGTCCAAAATTCAACACCGAAATTGCGAACGTCCGGCGAGTGCTCCTACACTAAAGGTGCCAGCCCTGAAAGCTCTTGCTGGTCCTCATCTCCCACTGGTAACCTCTCAAACGAACCACAAACACTTGGGCTCTGAACTTGTTTAGCCTACGAAAACTTCCAACGTACACAGCCTCTCCTGCTCAATCTGGCCAGAGCTCAACACCGAAATTGCGAACGTCCGGCGATTGCTCCTACACTAAAGGTGCCAGCCCTGAAAGCTCTTGCTGGTCCTCATCTCCCACTGGTAACCTCTCAAACGAACCACAAACACTTGGGCTCTGAACTTGTTTAGCCTACGAAAACTTCCAACGTACACAGCCTCTCCTGCTCAATCTGGCCAGAGCTCAACACCGAAAATGCGAACGTCCAGCGATTGCTCCTACACTAAAGGTGCCAGCCCTGAAAGCTCTTGCTGGTCCTCATCTCCCACTGGTAACCTCTCAAACGAACCACAAACACTTGGGCTCTGAACTTGTTTAGCCTACGAAAACTTCCAACGTACACAGCCTCTCCTGCTCAATCTGGCCAGAGCTCAACACCGAAATTGCGAACGTCCAGCGATTGCTCCTACACTAAAGGTGCCAGCCCTGAAAGCTCTTGCTGGTCCTCATCTCCCACTGGTAACCTCTCAAACGAACCACAAACACTTGGGCTCTGAACTTGTTTAGCCTACGAAAACTTCCAACGTACACAGCCTCTCCTGCTCAATCTGGCCAAAATTCAACACCAAAATTGCGAACGTCCAGCGAGTGCTCCTACACTAAAGGTGCCAGCCCTGAAAGCTCTTGCTGGTCCTCATCTCCCACTGGTAACCTCTCAAACGAACCACAAACACTTGGGCTCTGAACTTGTTTAGCCTAAGAAAACTTCCAACGTACACAGCCTCTCCTGCTCAATCTGGCCAAAATTAAGCACCAAAATTGCGAACGTCCAGCGATTGCTCCTACACTAAAGGTGCCAGCCCTGAAAGCTCTTGCTGGTCCTCATCTCCCACTGGTAACCTCTCAAACGAACCACAAACACTTGGGCTCTGAACTTGTTTAGCCTACTAAAACTTCCAACATACACAGCCTCTCCTGCTCAATGTGTCCAAAATTCAACACCGAAATTGCGAACGTCCGGCGATTGCTCCTACACTAAAGGTGCCAGCCCTGAAAGCTCTTGCTGGTCCTCATCTCCCACTGGTAACCTCTCAAACGAACCACAAACACTTGGGCTCTGAACTTGTTTAGCCTACGAAAACTTCCAACGTACACAGCCTCTCCTGCTCAATCTGGCCAAAATTCAACACCGAAATTGCGAACGTCCAGCGAGTGCTCCTACACTAAAGGTGCCAGCCCTGAAAGCTCTTGCTGGTCCTCATCTCCCACTGGTAACCTCTCAAACGAACCACAAACACTTGGGCTCTGAACTTGTTTAGCCTACGAAAACTTCCAACGTACACAGCCTCTCCTGCTCAATCTGGCCAGAGCTCAACACCGAAATTGCGAACGTCCGGCGATTGCTCCTACACTAAAGGTGCCAGCCCTGAAAGCTCTTGCTGGTCCTCATCTCCCACTGGTAACCTCTCAAACGAACCACAAACACTTGGGCTCTGAACTTGTTTAGCCTACGAAAACTTCCAACGTACACAGCCTCTCCTGCTCAATCTGGCCAAAATTAAGCACCGAAATTGGGAACGTCCGGCGATTGCTCCTACACTAAAGGTGCCAGCCCTGAAAGCTCTTGCTGGTCCTCATCTCCCACTGGTAACCTCTCAAACGAACCACAAACACTTGGGCTCTGAACTTTTTTAACGTACGAAAACTTCCAATGTACACAGCCTCTCCTGCTCAATGTGTCCGAAATTCAACACCAAAATTGCGAATGTCCGGCGAGTGCTCCTACACTAAAGGTGCCAGCCCTGAAAGCTCTTGCTGGTCCTCATCTCCCACTGGTAACCTCTCAAACGAACCACAAACACTTGGGCTCTGAACTTGTTTAGCCTACGAAAACTTCCAACGTACACAGCCTCTCCTGCTCAATCTGGCCAGAGCTCAACACCGAAATTGTGAACGTCCAGCAATTGCTCCTACATTAAAGGTGCCAGCCCTGAAAGCTCTTGCTGGTCCTCATCTCCCACTGGTAACCTCTCAAACGAACCACAAACACTTGGGCTCTGAACTTGTTTAGCCTACGAAAACTTCCAACGTACACAGCCTCTCCTGCTCAATCTGGCCAGAGCTCAACACCGAAAATGCGAACGTCCAGCGATTGCTCCTACACTAAAGGTGCCAGCCCTGAAAGCTCTTGCTGGTCCTCATCTCCCACTGGTAACCTCTCAAACGAACCACAAACACTTGGCCTCTGAACTTGTTTAGCCTACTAAAACTTCCAACGTACGCAGCCTCTCCTGCTCAATCTGGCCAGAGCTCAACACCGAAATTGCGAACGTCCGGCGATTGCTCCTACACTAAAGGTGCCAGCCCTTAAAGCTCTTGCTGGTCCTCATCTCCCACTGGTAACCTCTCAAACGAACCACAAACACTTGGGCTCTGAACTTGTTTAGCCTACTAAAACTTCCAACGTACACAGCCTCTCCTGCTCAATCTGGCCAGAGCTCAACACCGAAATTGCGAACATCCAGCGATTGCTCCTACACTAAAGGTGCCAGCCCTGAAAGCTCTTGCTGGTCCTCATCTCCCACTGGTAACCTCTCAAACGAACCACAAACACTTGGGCTCTGAACTTGTTTAGCCTACGAAAACTTCCAACGTACACAGCCTCTCCTGCTCAATCTGGCCAGAGCTCAACACCGACATTGCGAACGTCCAGCGATTGCTCCTACACTAAAGGTGCCAGCCCTGAAAGCTCTTGCTGGTCCTCATCTCCCACTGGTAACCTCTCAAACGAACCACAAACACTTGGGCTCTGAACTTGTTTAGCCTACTAAAACTTCCAACGTACGCAGCCTCTCCTGCTCAATCTGGCCAGAGCTCAACACCGAAATTGCGAACGTCCGGCGATTGCTCCTACACTAAAGGTGCCAGCCCTGAAAGCTCTTGCTGGTCCTCATCTCCCACTGGTAACCTCTCAAACGAACCACAAACACTTGGGCTCTGAACTTGTTTAGCCTACGAAAACTTCCAACGTACACAGCCTCTCCTGCTCAATCTGGCCAGAGCTCAACACCGAAAATGCGAACGTCCAGCGATTGCTCCTACACTAAAGGTGCCAGCCCTGAAAGCTCTTGCTGGTCCTCATCTCCCACTGGTAACCTCTCAAACGAACCACAAACACTTGGGCTCTGAACTTGTTTAGCCTACTAAAACTTCCAACGTACACAGCCTCTCCTGCTCAATCTGGTCAAAATTCAACACCAAAATTGCGAACGTCCAGCGATTGCTCCTACACTAAAGGTGCCAGCCCTGAAAGCTCTTGCTGGTCCTCATCTCCCACTGGTAACCTCTCAAACGAACCACAAACACTTGGGCTCTGAACTTGTTTAGCCTACGAAAACTTCCAACGTACACAGCCTCTCCTGCTCAATCTGGCCAGAGCTCAACACCGAAAATGCGAACGTCCAGCGATTGCTCCTACACTAAAGGTGCCAGCCCTGAAAGCTCTTGCTGGTCCTCATCTCCCACTGGTAACCTCTCAAACGAACCACAAACACTTGGGCTCTGAACTTGTTTAGCCTACTAAAACTTCCAACGTACACAGCCTCTCCTGCTCAATCTGGCCAAAATTAAGCACCGAAATTGCGAACGTCCAGCGATTGCTCCTACACTAAAGGTGCCAGCCCTGAAAGCTCTTGCTGGTCCTCATCTCCCACTGGTAACCTCTCAAACGAACCACAAACACTTGGGCTCTGAACTTGTTTAGCCTACGAAAACTTCCAACGTACACAGCCTCTCCTGCTCAATCTGGCCAGAGCTCAACACCGAAAATGCGAACGTCCAGCGATTGCTCCTACACTAAAGGTGCCAGCCCTGAAAGCTCTTGCTGGTCCTCATCTCCCACTGGTAACCTCTCAAACGAACCACAAACACTTGGGCTCTGAACTTGTTTAGCCTAGGAAAACTTCCAATGTACACAGCCTCTCCTGCTCAATGTGTCCGAAATTCAACACCAAAATTGCGAATGTCCGGCGATTGCTCCTACACTAAAGGTGCCAGCGCTGAAAGCTCTTGCTGGTCCTCATCTCCCACTGGTAACCTCTCAAACGAACCACAAACACTTGGGCTCTGAACTTGTTTAGCCTACGAAAACTTCCAACGTACACAGCCTCTCCTGCTCAATCTGGTCAAAATTCAACACCAAAATTGCGAACGTCCAGCGATTGCTCCTACACTAAAGGTGCCAGCCCTGAAAGCTCTTGCTGGTCCTCATCTCCCACTGGTAACCTCTCAAACGAACCACAAACACTTGGGCTCTGAACTTGTTTAGCCTACTAAAACTTCCAACGTACGCAGCCTCTCCTGCTCAATCTGGCCAGAGCTCAACACCGAAATTGCGAATGTCCGGCGATTGCTCCTACACTAAAGGTGCCAGCCCTGAAAGCTCTTGCTGGTCCTCATCTCCCACTGGTAACCTCTCAAACGAACCACAAACACTTGGGCTCTGAACTTGTTTAGCCTACTAAAACTTCCAACGTACACAGCCTCTCCTGCTCAATCTGGCCAGAGCTCAACACCGAAATTGCGAACGTCCGGCGATTGCGCCTACACTAAAGGTGCCAGCCCTGAAAGCTCTTGCTGGTCCTCATCTCCCACTGGTAACCTCTCAAACGAACCACAAACACTTGGGCTCTGAACTTGTTTAGCCTACGAAAACTTCCAACGTACACAGCCTCTCCTGCTCAATCTGGCCAGAGCTCAACACCGAAAATGCGAACGTCCAGCGATTGCTCCTACACTAAAGGTGCCAGCCCTGAAAGCTCTTGCTGGTCCTCATCTCCCACTGGTAACCTCTCAAACGAACCACAAACACTTGGCCTCTGAACTTGTTTAGCCTACTAAAACTTCCAACGTACACAGCCTCTCCTGCTCAATCTGGCCAGAGCTCAACACCGAAATTGCGAACGTCCGGCGATTGCTCCTACACTAAAGGTGCCAGCCCTGAAAGCTCTTGCTGGTCCTCATCTCCCACTGGTAACCTCTCAAACGAACCACAAACACTTGGGCTCTGAACTTGTTTAACCTACTGAAACTTCCAACGTACACAGCCTCTCCTGCTCAATCTGGCCAGAGCTCAACACCGAAATTGTGAACGTCCAGCAATTGCTCTACATTAAAGGTGCCAGCCGTGAAAGCTCTTGCTGGTCCTCATCTCCCACTGGTAACCTCTCAAACGAACCACAAACACTTGGGCTCTGAACTTGTTTAGCCTACGAAAACTTCCAACGTACACAGCCTCTCCTGCTCAATCTGGCCAAAATTCAACACCGAAATTGCGAACGTCCGGCAATTGCTCCTACACTAAAGGTGCCAGCCCTGAAAGCTCTTGCTGGTCCTCATCTCCCACTGGTAACCTCTCAAACGAACCACAAACACTTGGGCTCTGAACTTGTTTAGCCTACGAAAACTTCCAACGTACACAGCCTCTCCTGCTCAATCTGGCCAGAGCTCAACACCGAAATTGCGAACGTCCGGCGATTGCTCCTACACTAAAGGTGCCAGCCCTGAAAGCTCTTGCTGGTCCTCATCTCCCACTGGTAACCTCTCAAACGAACCACAAACACTTGGGCTCTGAACTTGTTTAGCCTACGAAAACTTCCAACGTACACAGCCTCTCCTGCTCAATCTGGCCAGAGCTCAACACCGAAAATGCGAACGTCCAGCGATTGCTCCTACACTAAAGGTGCCAGCCCTGAAAGCTCTTGCTGGTCCTCATCTCCCACTGGTAACCTCTCAAACGAACCACAAACACTTGGGCTCTGAACTTGTTTAGCCTACTAAAACTTCCAACGTACACAGCCTCTCCTGCTCAATCTGGCCAGAGCTCAACACCGAAATTGCGAACGTCCAGCGATTGCTCCTACACTAAAGGTGCCAGCCCTGAAAGCTCTTGCTGGTCCTCATCTCCCACTGGTAACCTCTCAAACGAACCACAAACACTTGGGCTCTGAACTTGTTTAGCCTACGAAAACTTCCAACGTACACAGCCTCTCCTGCTCAATCTGGCCAAAATTAAGCACCAAAATTGCGAACGTCCAGCGATTGCTCCTACACTAAAGGTGCCAGCCCTGAAAGCTCTTGCTGGTCCTCATCTCCCACTGGTAACCTCTCAAACGAACCACAAACACTTGGGCTCTGAACTTGTTTAGCCTACTAAAACTTCCAACATACACAGCCTCTCCTGCTCAATCTGGCCAAAATTCAGCACCGAAATTGCGAACGTCCGGCGATTGCTCCTACACTAAAGGTGCCAGCCCTGAAAGCTCTTGCTGGTCCTCATCTCCCACTGGTAACCTCTCAAACGAACCACAAACACTTGGGCTCTGAACTTGTTTAGCCTACGAAAACTTCCAACGTACACAGCCTCTCCTGCTCAATCTGGCCAGAGCTCAACACCGAAATTGCGAACGTCCAGCGATTGCTCCTACACTAAAGGTGCCAGCCCTGAAAGCTCTTGCTGGTCCTCATCTCCCACTGGTAACCTCTCAAACGAACCGCAAACACTTGGGCTCTGAACTTGTTTAGCCTACTAAAACTTCCAACGTACACAGCCTCTCCTGCTCAATCTGGCCAAAATTAAGCACCGAAATTGTGAACGTCCGGCGATTGCTCCTACACTAAAGGTGCCAGCCCTGAAAGCTCTTGCTGGTCCTCATCTCCCACTGGTAACCTCTAAAACGACCCACAAACACTTGGGCTCTGAACTTTTTTAACGTACGAAAACTTCCAATGTACACAGCCTCTCCTGCTCAATGTGTCCGAAATTCAACACCAAAATTGCGAATGTCCGGCGATTGCTCCTACACTAAAGGTGCCAGCCCTGAAAGCTCTTGCTGGTCCTCATCTCCCACTGGTAACCTCTCAAACGAACCACAAACACTTGGGCTCTGAACTTGTTTAGCCTACGAAAACTTCCAACGTACACAGCCTCTCCTGCTCAATCTGGCCAGAGCTCAACACCGAAATTGTGAACGTCCAGCAATTGCTCCTACATTAAAGGTGCCAGCCCTGAAAGCTCTTGCTGGTCCTCATCTCCCACTGGTAACCTCTCAAACGAACCACAAACACTTGGCCTCTGAACTTGTTTAGCCTACTAAAACTTCCAACGTACACAGCCTCTCCTGCTCAATCTGGCCAGAGCTCAACACCGAAATTGTGAACGTCCAGCAATTGCTCCTACATTAAAGGTGCCAGCCCTGAAAGCTCTTGCTGGTCCTCATCTCCCACTGGTAACCTCTCAAACGAACCACAAACACTTGGGCTCTGAACTTGTTTAGCCTACTAAAACTTCCAACGTACGCAGCCTCTCCTGCTCAATCTGGCCAGAGCTCAACACCGAAATTGCGAACGTCCGGTGATTGCTCCTACACTAAAGGTGCCAGCCCTTAAAGCTCTTGCTGGTCCTCATCTCCCACTGGTAACCTCTCAAACGAACCACAAACACTTGGGCTCTGAACTTGTTTAGCCTACTAAAACTTCCAACGTACACAGCCTCTCCTGCTCAATCTGGCCAGAGCTCAACACCGAAAATGCGAACGTCCAGCGATTGCTCCTACACTAAAGGTGCCAGCCCTGAAAGCTCTTGCTGGTCCTCATCTCCCACTGGTAACCTCTCAAACGAACCACAAACACTTGGGCTCTGAACTTGTTTAGCCTACTAAAACTTCCAACGTACACAGCCTCTCCTGCTCAATCTGGCCAGAGCTCAACACCGACATTGCGAACGTCCAGCGATTGCTCCTACACTAAAGGTGCCAGCCCTGAAAGCTCTTGCTGGTCCTCATCTCCCACTGGTAACCTCTCAAACGAACCACAAACACTTGGGCTCTGAACTTGTTTAGCCTACTAAAACTTCCAACGTACGCAGCCTCTCCTGCTCAATCTGGCCAGAGCTAAACACCGAAATTGCGAACGTCCGGCGATTGCTCCTACACTAAAGGTGCCAGCCCTGAAAGCTCTTGCTGGTCCTCATCTCCCACTGGTAACCTCTCAAACGAACCACAAACACTTGGGCTCTGAACTTGTTTAGCCTACGAAAACTCCCAACGTACACAGCCTCTCCTGCTCAATCTGGCCAGAGCTCAACACCGAAAATGCGAACGTCCAGCGATTGCTCCTACACTAAAGGTGCCAGCCCTGAAAGCTCTTGCTGGTCCTCATCTCCCACTGGTAACCTCTCAAACGAACCACAAACACTTGGGCTCTGAACTTGTTTAGCCTACTAAAACTTCCAACGTACACAGCCTCTCCTGCTCAATCTGGTCAAAATTCAACACCAAAATTGCGAACGTCCAGCGAGTGCTCCTACACTAAAGGTGCCAGCCCTGAAAGCTCTTGCTGGTCCTCATCTCCCACTGGTAACCTCTCAAATGACCCACAAACACTTGGGCTCTGAACTTGTTTAGCCTACGAAAACTTCCAACGTACACAGCCTCTCCTGCTCAATCTGGCCAGAGCTCAACACCGAAAATGCGAACGTCCAGCGATTGCTCCTACACTAAAGGTGCCAGCCCTGAAAGCTCTTGCTGGTCCTCATCTCCCACTGGTAACCTCTCAAACGAACCACAAACACTTGGGCTCTGAACTTGTTTAGCCTACTAAAACTTCCAACGTACACAGCCTCTCCTGCTCAATCTGGCCAGAGCTCAACACCGAAATTGCGAACGTCCGGCGATTGCTCCTACACTAAAGGTGCCAGCCCTGAAAGCTCTTGCTGGTCCTCATCTCCCACTGGTAACCTCTCAAACGAACCACAAACACTTGGGCTCTGAACTTGTTTAGCCTACGAAAACTTCCAACGTACACAGCCTCTCCTGCTCAATCTGGCCAGAGCTCAACACCGAAAATGCGAACGTCCGGCGATTGCTCCTACATTAAAGGTGCCAGCCCTGAAAGCTCTTGCTGGTCCTCATCTCCCACTGGTAACCTCTAAAACGAACCACAAACACTTGGGCTCTGAACTTGTTTAGCCTACGAAAACTTCCAATGTACACAGCCTCTCCTGCTCAATCTGGCCAAAATTCAACACCGAAATTGCGAATGTCCGGCGATTGCTCCTACACTAAAGGTGCCAGCCCTGAAAGCTCTTGCTGGTCCTCATCTCCCACTGGTAACCTCTCAAACGAACCACAAACACTTGGGCTCTGAACTTGTTTAGCCTACGAAAACTTCCAACGTACACAGCCTCTCCTGCTCAATCTGGTCAAAATTCAACACCAAAATTGCGAACGTCCAGCGATTGCTCCTACACTAAAGGTGCCAGCCCTGAAAGCTCTTGCTGGTCCTCATCTCCCACTGGTAACCT
Organism: Gavia stellata; assembly: GCF_030936135.1. NCBI lineage: Eukaryota > Metazoa > Chordata > Aves > Gaviiformes > Gaviidae > Gavia > Gavia stellata. Next base: position 51,736 of record NW_026776832.1, read on the forward strand.
CTCAAACGAACCACAAACACTTGGGCTCTGAACTTGTTTAGCCTACTAAAACTTCCAACGTACGCAGCCTCTCCTGCTCAATCTGGCCAGAGCTCAACACCGAAATTGCGAACGTCCGGCGATTGCTCCTACACTAAAGGTGCCAGCCCTGAAAGCTCTTGCTGGTCCTCATCTCCCACTGGTAACCTCTGAAACGAACCACAAACACTTGGGCTCTGAACTTGTTTAACCTACTGAAACTTCCAACGTACACAGCCTCTCCTGCTCAATCTGGCCAGAGCTCAACACCGAAATTGTGAACGTCCAGCAATTGCTCCTACATTAAAGGTGCCAGCCCTGAAAGCTCTTGCTGGTCCTCATCTCCCACTGGTAACCTCTCAAACGAACCACAAACACTTGGGCTCTGAACTTGTTTAGCCTACGAAAACTTCCAACGTACACAGCCTCTCCTGCTCAATCTGGCCAAAATTCAACACCGAAATTGCGAACGTCCGGCAATTGCTCCTACACTAAAGGTGCCAGCCCTGAAAGCTCTTGCTGGTCCTCATCTCCTACTGGTAACCTCTCAAACGAACCACAAACACTTGGGCTCTGAACTTGTTTAGGCTATTAAAACTTCCAACGTACGCAGCCTCTCCTGCTCAATCTGGCCAGAGCTCAACACCGAAATTGCGAACGTCCGGTGATTGCTCCTACACTAAAGGTGCCAGCCCTTAAAGCTCTTGCTGGTCCTCATCTCCCACTGGTAACCTCTCAAACGAACCACAAACACTTGGGCTCTGAACTTGTTTAGCCTACTAAAACTTCCAACGTACACAGCCTCTCCTGCTCAATCTGGCCAGAGCTCAACACCGAAAATGCGAACGTCCAGCGATTGCTCCTACACTAAAGGTGCCAGCCCTGAAAGCTCTTGCTGGTCCTCATCTCCCACTGGTAACCTCTCAAACGAACCACAAACACTTGGGCTCTGAACTTGTTTAGCCTACTAAAACTTCCAACGTACGCAGCCTCTCCTGCTCAATCTGGCCAGAGCTCAACACCGAAATTGCGAACGTCCGGCGATTGCTCCTACACTAAAGGTGCCAGCCCTGAAAGCTCTTGCTGGTCCTCATCTCCCACTGGTAACCTCTGAAATGAACCACAAACACTTGGGCTCTGAACTTGTTTAGCCTACGAAAACTTCCAACGTACACAGCCTCTCCTGCTCAATCTGGCCAGAGCTCAACACCGAAATTGCGAACGTCCAGCGATTGCTCCTACACTAAAGGTGCCAGCCCTGAAAGCTCTTGCTGGTCCTCATCTCCCACTGGTAACCTCTCAAACGAACCACAAACACTTGGGCTCTGAACTTGTTTAGCCTACGAAAACTTCCAACGTACACAGCCTCTCCTGCTCAATCTGGCCAGAGCTCAACACCGAAAATGCGAACGTCCGGCGATTGCTCCTACACTAAAGGTGCCAGCCCTGAAAGCTCTTGCTGGTCCTCATCTCCCACTGGTAACCTCTCAAACGAACCACAAACACTTGGGCTCTGAACTTGTTTAACCTACTGAAACTTCCAACGTACACAGCCTCTCCTGCTCAATCTGGCCAGAGCTCAACACCGAAATTGTGAACGTCCAGCAATTGCTCCTACATTAAAGGTGCCAGCCCTGAAAGCTCTTGCTGGTCCTCATCTCCCACTGGTAACCTCTCAAACGAACCACAAACACTTGGGCTCTGAACTTGTTTAGCCTACGAAAACTTCCAACGTACACAGCCTCTCCTGCTCAATCTGGCCAAAATTCAACACCGAAATTGCGAACGTCCGGCAATTGCTCCTACACTAAAGGTGCCAGCCCTGAAAGCTCTTGCTGGTCCTCATCTCCTACTGGTAACCTCTCAAACGAACCACAAACACTTGGGCTCTGAACTTGTTTAGCCTACTAAAACTTCCAACGTACGCAGCCTCTCCTGCTCAATCTGGCCAGAGCTCAACACCGAAATTGCGAACGTCCGGTGATTGCTCCTACACTAAAGGTGCCAGCCCTTAAAGCTCTTGCTGGTCCTCATCTCCCACTGGTAACCTCTCAAACGAACCACAAACACTTGGGCTCTGAACTTGTTTAGCCTACTAAAACTTCCAACGTACACAGCCTCTCCTGCTCAATCTGGCCAGAGCTCAACACCGAAAATGCGAACGTCCAGCGATTGCTCCTACACTAAAGGTGCCAGCCCTGAAAGCTCTTGCTGGTCCTCATCTCCCACTGGTAACCTCTCAAACGAACCACAAACACTTGGGCTCTGAACTTGTTTAGCCTACTAAAACTTCCAACGTACGCAGCCTCTCCTGCTCAATCTGGCCAGAGCTCAACACCGAAATTGCGAACGTCCGGCGATTGCTCCTACACTAAAGGTGCCAGCCCTGAAAGCTCTTGCTGGTCCTCATCTCCCACTGGTAACCTCTGAAATGAACCACAAACACTTGGGCTCTGAACTTGTTTAGCCTACGAAAACTTCCAACGTACACAGCCTCTCCTGCTCAATCTGGCCAGAGCTCAACACCGAAATTGCGAACGTCCAGCGATTGCTCCTACACTAAAGGTGCCAGCCCTGAAAGCTCTTGCTGGTCCTCATCTCCCACTGGTAACCTCTGAAACGAACCACAAACACTTGGGCTCTGAACTTGTTTAGCCTACGAAAACTTCCAACGTACACAGCCTCTCCTGCTCAATCTGGCCAAAATTAAGCACCAAAATTGCGAACGTCCAGCGATTGCTCCTACACTAAAGGTGCCAGCCCTGAAAGCTCTTGCTGGTCCTCATCTCCCACTGGTAACCTCTCAAACGAACCACAAACACTTGGGCTCTGAACTTGTTTAGCCTACGAAAACTTCCAACATACACAGCCTCTCCTGCTCAATCTGGCCAAAATTCAACACCGAAATTGCGAACGTCCGGCGAGTGCTCCTACACTAAAGGTGCCAGCCCTGAAAGCTCTTGCTGGTCCTCATCTCCCACTGGTAACCTCTCAAACGAACCACAAACACTTGGGCTCTGAACTTGTTTAGCCTACTAAAACTTCCAACGTACACAGCCTCTCCTGCTCAATCTGGCCAGAGCTCAACACCGAAATTGCGAACGTCTGGCGATTGCTCCTACACTAAAGGTGCCAGCCCTGAAAGCTCTTGCTGGTCCTCATCTCCCACTGGTAACCTCTCAAACGAACCACAAACACTTGGGCTCTGAACTTGTTTAGCCTACGAAAACTTCCAACGTACACAGCCTCTCCTGCTCAATCTGGCCAGAGCTCAACACCGAAAATGCGAACGTCCAGCGATTGCTCCTACACTAAAGGTGCCAGCCCTGAAAGCTCTTGCTGGTCCTCATCTCCCACTGGTAACCTCTCAAACGAACCACAAACACTTGGGCTCTGAACTTGTTTAGCCTACGAAAACTTCCAACGTACACAGCCTCTCCTGCTCAATCTGGCCAAAATTCAACACCAAAATTGCGAACGTCCAGCGAGTGCTCCTACACTAAAGGTGCCAGCCCTGAAAGCTCTTGCTGGTCCTCATCTCCCACTGGTAACCTCTCAAACGAACCACAAACACTTGGGCTCTGAACTTGTTTAGCCTAAGAAAACTTCCAACGTACACAGCCTCTCCTGCTCAATCTGGCCAAAATTAAGCACCAAAATTGCGAACGTCCAGCGATTGCTCCTACACTAAAGGTGCCAGCCCTGAAAGCTCTTGCTGGTCCTCATCTCCCACTGGTAACCTCTCAAACGAACCACAAACACTTGGGCTCTGAACTTGTTTAGCCTACTAAAACTTCCAACGTACGCAGCCTCTCCTGCTCAATCTGGCCAGAGCTCAACACCGAAATTGCGAACGTCCGGCGATTGCTCCTACACTAAAGGTGCCAGCCCTGAAAGCTCTTGCTGGTCCTCATCTCCCACTGGTAACCTCTCAAATGAACCACAAACACTTGGGCTCTGAACTTGTTTAGCCTACGAAAACTTCCAACGTACACAGCCTCTCCTGCTCAATCTGGCCAGAGCTCAACACCGAAATTGCGAACGTCCGGCGATTGCTCCTACACTAAAGGTGCCAGCCCTGAAAGCTCTTGCTGGTCCTCATCTCCCACTGGTAACCTCTGAAACGAACCACAAACACTTGGGCTCTGAACTTGTTTAGCCTACGAAAACTTCCAACGTACACAGCCTCTCCTGCTCAATCTGGCCAAAATTAAGCACCAAAATTGCGAACGTCCAGCGATTGCTCCTACACTAAAGGTGCCAGCCCTGAAAGCTCTTGCTGGTCCTCATCTCCCACTGGTAACCTCTCAAACGAACCACAAACACTTGGGCTCTGAACTTGTTTAGCCTACGAAAACTTCCAACATACACAGCCTCTCCTGCTCAATCTGGCCAAAATTCAACACCGAAATTGCGAACGTCCGGCGAGTGCTCCTACACTAAAGGTGCCAGCCCTGAAAGCTCTTGCTGGTCCTCATCTCCCACTGGTAACCTCTCAAACGAACCACAAACACTTGGGCTCTGAACTTGTTTAGCCTACTAAAACTTCCAACGTACACAGCCTCTCCTGCTCAATCTGGCCAGAGCTCAACACCGAAATTGCGAACGTCTGGCGATTGCTCCTACACTAAAGGTGCCAGCCCTGAAAGCTCTTGCTGGTCCTCATCTCCCACTGGTAACCTCTCAAACGAACCACAAACACTTGGGCTCTGAACTTGTTTAGCCTACGAAAACTTCCAACGTACACAGCCTCTCCTGCTCAATCTGGCCAGAGCTCAACACCCAAATTGCGAACGTCCAGCGATTGCTCCTACACTAAAGGTGCCAGCCCTGAAAGCTCTTGCTGGTCCTCATCTCCCACTGGTAACCTCTCAAACGAACCACAAACACTTGGGCTCTGAACTTGTTTAGCCTACGAAAACTTCCAACGTACACAGCCTCTCCTGCTCAATCTGGCCAAAATTCAACACCAAAATTGCGAACGTCCAGCGAGTGCTCCTACACTAAAGGTGCCAGCCCTGAAAGCTCTTGCTGGTCCTCATCTCCCACTGGTAACCTCTCAAACGAACCACAAACACTTGGGCTCTGAACTTGTTTAGCCTAAGAAAACTTCCAACGTACACAGCCTCTCCTGCTCAATCTGGCCAAAATTAAGCACCAAAATTGCGAACGTCCAGCGATTGCTCCTACACTAAAGGTGCCAGCCCTGAAAGCTCTTGCTGGTCCTCATCTCCCACTGGTAACCTCTCAAACGAACCACAAACACTTGGGCTCTGAACTTGTTTAGCCTACTAAAACTTCCAACGTACGCAGCCTCTCCTGCTCAATCTGGCCAGAGCTCAACACCGAAATTGCGAACGTCCGGCGATTGCTCCTACACTAAAGGTGCCAGCCCTGAAAGCTCTTGCTGGTCCTCATCTCCCACTGGTAACCTCTCAAATGAACCACAAACACTTGGGCTCTGAACTTGTTTAGCCTACGAAAACTTCCAACGTACACAGCCTCTCCTGCTCAATCTGGCCAGAGCTCAACACCGAAAATGCGAACGTCCAGCGATTGCTCCTACACTAAAGGTGCCAGCCCTGAAAGCTCTTGCTGGTCCTCATCTCCCACTGGTAACCTCTCAAACGAACCACAAACACTTGGGCTCTGAACTTGTTTAGCCTACGAAAACTTCCAACGTACACAGCCTCTCCTGCTCAATCTGGCCAAAATTCAACACCAAAATTGCGAACGTCCAGCGAGTGCTCCTACACTAAAGGTGCCAGCCCTGAAAGCTCTTGCTGGTCCTCATCTCCCACTGGTAACCTCTCAAACGAACCACAAACACTTGGGCTCTGAACTTGTTTAGCCTAAGAAAACTTCCAACGTACACAGCCTCTCCTGCTCAATCTGGCCAAAATTAAGCACCAAAATTGCGAACGTCCAGCGATTGCTCCTACACTAAAGGTGCCAGCCCTGAAAGCTCTTGCTGGTCCTCATCTCCCACTGGTAACCTCTCAAACGAACCACAAACACTTGGGCTCTGAACTTGTTTAGCCTACTAAAACTTCCAACGTACGCAGCCTCTCCTGCTCAATCTGGCCAGAGCTCAACACCGAAATTGCGAACGTCCGGCGATTGCTCCTACACTAAAGGTGCCAGCCCTGAAAGCTCTTGCTGGTCCTCATCTCCCACTGGTAACCTCTCAAATGAACCACAAACACTTGGGCTCTGAACTTGTTTAGCCTACGAAAACTTCCAACGTACACAGCCTCTCCTGCTCAATCTGGCCAGAGCTCAACACCGAAATTGCGAACGTCCGGCGATTGCTCCTACACTAAAGGTGCCAGCCCTGAAAGCTCTTGCTGGTCCTCATCTCCCACTGGTAACCTCTGAAACGAACCACAAACACTTGGGCTCTGAACTTGTTTAGCCTACGAAAACTTCCAACGTACACAGCCTCTCCTGCTCAATCTGGCCAAAATTAAGCACCAAAATTGCGAACGTCCAGCGATTGCTCCTACACTAAAGGTGCCAGCCCTGAAAGCTCTTGCTGGTCCTCATCTCCCACTGGTAACCTCTCAAACGAACCACAAACACTTGGGCTCTGAACTTGTTTAGCCTACGAAAACTTCCAACATACACAGCCTCTCCTGCTCAATCTGGCCAAAATTCAACACCGAAATTGCGAACGTCCGGCGAGTGCTCCTACACTAAAGGTGCCAGCCCTGAAAGCTCTTGCTGGTCCTCATCTCCCACTGGTAACCTCTCAAACGAACCACAAACACTTGGGCTCTGAACTTGTTTAGCCTACTAAAACTTCCAACGTACACAGCCTCTCCTGCTCAATCTGGCCAGAGCTCAACACCGAAATTGCGAACGTCTGGCGATTGCTCCTACACTAAAGGTGCCAGCCCTGAAAGCTCTTGCTGGTCCTCATCTCCCACTGGTAACCTCTCAAACGAACCACAAACACTTGGGCTCTGAACTTGTTTAGCCTACGAAAACTTCCAACGTACACAGCCTCTCCTGCTCAATCTGGCCAGAGCTCAACACCCAAATTGCGAACGTCCAGCGATTGCTCCTACACTAAAGGTGCCAGCCCTGAAAGCTCTTGCTGGTCCTCATCTCCCACTGGTAACCTCTCAAACGAACCACAAACACTTGGGCTCTGAACTTGTTTAGCCTACGAAAACTTCCAACGTACACAGCCTCTCCTGCTCAATCTGGCCAAAATTCAACACCAAAATTGCGAACGTCCAGCGAGTGCTCCTACACTAAAGGTGCCAGCCCTGAAAGCTCTTGCTGGTCCTCATCTCCCACTGGTAACCTCTCAAACGAACCACAAACACTTGGGCTCTGAACTTGTTTAGCCTAAGAAAACTTCCAACGTACACAGCCTCTCCTGCTCAATCTGGCCAAAATTAAGCACCAAAATTGCGAACGTCCAGCGATTGCTCCTACACTAAAGGTGCCAGCCCTGAAAGCTCTTGCTGGTCCTCATCTCCCACTGGTAACCTCTCAAACGAACCACAAACACTTGGGCTCTGAACTTGTTTAGCCTACTAAAACTTCCAACATACACAGCCTCTCCTGCTCAATGTGTCCAAAATTCAACACCGAAATTGCGAACGTCCGGCGATTGCTCCTACACTAAAGGTGCCAGCCCTGAAAGCTCTTGCTGGTCCTCATCTCCCACTGGTAACCTCTGAAACGAACCACAAACACTTGGGCTCTGAACTTGTTTAGCCTACGAAAACTTCCAACGTACACAGCCTCTCCTGCTCAATCTGGCCAAAATTCAACACCAAAATTGCGAACGTCCAGCGAGTGCTCCTACACTAAAGGTGCCAGCCCTGAAAGCTCTTGCTGGTCCTCATCTCCCACTGGTAACCTCTCAAACGAACCACAAACACTTGGGCTCTGAACTTGTTTAGCCTACGAAAACTTCCAACGTACACAGCCTCTCCTGCTCAATCTGGCCAGAGCTCAACACCGAAATTGCGAACGTCCAGCGATTGCTCCTACACTAAAGGTGCCAGCCCTGAAAGCTCTTGCTGGTCCTCATCTCCCACTGGTAACCTCTCAAACGAACCACAAACACTTGGGCTCTGAACTTGTTTAGCCTACGAAAACTTCCAACGTACACAGCCTCTCCTGCTCAATGTGTACAAAATTCAACACCGAAATTGCGAACGTCCGGCGATTGCTCCTACACTAAAGGTGCCAGCCCTGAAAGCTCTTGCTGGTCCTCATCTCCCACTGGTAACCTCTCAAACGAACCACAAACACTTGGGCTCTGAACTTTTTTAACGTACGAAAACTTCCAATGTACACAGCCTCTCCTGCTCAATGTGTCCGAAATTCAACACCAAAATTGCGAATGTCCGGCGATTGCTCCTACACTAAAGGTGCCAGCCCTGAAAGCTCTTGCTGGTCCTCATCTCCCACTGGTAACCTCTCAAACGAACCACAAACACTTGGGCTCTGAACTTGTTTAGCCTACGAAAACTTCCAACGTACACAGCCTCTCCTGCTCAATCTGGCCAGAGCTCAACACCGAAATTGTGAACGTCCAGCAATTGCTCCTACATTAAAGGTGCCAGCCCTGAAAGCTCTTGCTGGTCCTCATCTCCCACTGGTAACCTCTCAAACGAACCACAAACACTTGGGCTCTGAACTTGTTTAGCCTACGAAAACTTCCAACGTACACAGCCTCTCCTGCTCAATCTGGCCAGAGCTCAACACCGAAAATGCGAACGTCCAGCGATTGCTCCTACACTAAAGGTGCCAGCCCTGAAAGCTCTTGCTGGTCCTCATCTCCCACTGGTAACCTCTCAAACGAACCACAAACACTTGGGCTCTGAACTTGTTTAGCCTACTAAAACTTCCAACGTACACAGCCTCTCCTGCTCAATCTGGCCAAAATTCAACACCAAAATTGCGAACGTCCAGCGAGTGCTCCTACACTAAAGGTGCCAGCCCTGAAAGCTCTTGCTGGTCCTCATCTCCCACTGGTAACCTCTCAAACGAACCACAAACACTTGGGCTCTGAACTTGTTTAGCCTACGAAAACTTCCAACGTACACAGCCTCTCCTGCTCAATCTGGCCAGAGCTCAACACCGAAAATGCGAACGTCCAGCGATTGCTCCTACACTAAAGGTGCCAGCCCTGAAAGCTCTTGCTGGTCCTCATCTCCCACTGGTAACCTCTCAAACGAACCACAAACACTTGGGCTCTGAACTTGTTTAGCCTACGAAAACTTCCAACGTACACAGCCTCTCCTGCTCAATCTGGCCAGAGCTCAACACCGAAATTGCGAACGTCCAGCGATTGCTCCTACACTAAAGGTGCCAGCCCTGAAAGCTCTTGCTGGTCCTCATCTCCCACTGGTAACCTCTCAAACGAACCACAAACACTTGGGCTCTGAACTTGTTTAGCCTACTAAAACTTCCAACGTACGCAGCCTCTCCTGCTCAATCTGGCCAGAGCTCAACACCGAAATTGCGAACGTCCGGCGATTGCTCCTACACTAAAGGTGCCAGCCCTGAAAGCTCTTGCTGGTCCTCATCTCCCACTGGTAACCTCTCAAACGAACCACAAACACTTGGGCTCTGAACTTGTTTAGCCTACTAAAACTTCCAACGTACACAGCCTCTCCTGCTCAATCTGGCCAGAGCTCAACACCGAAAATGCGAACGTCCAGCGATTGCTCCTACACTAAAGGTGCCAGCCCTGAAAGCTCTTGCTGGTCCTCATCTCCCACTGGTAACCTCTCAAACGAACCACAAACACTTGGGCTCTGAACTTGTTTAGCCTACTAAAACTTCCAACGTACACAGCCTCTCCTGCTCAATCTGGTCAAAATTCAACACCAAAATTGCGAACGTCCAGCGATTGCTCCTACACTAAAGGTGCCAGCCCTGAAAGCTCTTGCTGGTCCTCATCTCCCACTGGTAACCTCTCAAACGAACCACAAACACTTGGCCTCTGAACTTGTTTAGCCTACGAAAACTTCCAACGTACACAGCCTCTCCTGCTCAATCTGGCCAGAGCTCAACACCGAAAATGCGAACGTCCAGCGATTGCTCCTACACTAAAGGTGCCAGCCCTGAAAGCTCTTGCTGGTCCTCATCTCCCACTGGTAACCTCTCAAACGAACCACAAACACTTGGGCTCTGAACTTGTTTAGCCTACTAAAACTTCCAACGTACACAGCCTCTCCTGCTCAATCTGGCCAGAGCTCAACACCGAAATTGCGAACGTCCGGCGATTGCTCCTACACTAAAGGTGCCAGCCCTGAAAGCTCTTGCTGGTCCTCATCTCCCACTGGTAACCTCTCAAACGAACCACAAACACTTGGGCTCTGAACTTGTTTAGCCTACTAAAACTTCCAACGTACACAGCCTCTCCTGCTCAATCTGGCCAAAATTCAACACCGAAAGTGCGAACGTCCAGCGTGTGCTCCTACACTAAAGGTGCCAGCCCTGAAAGCTCTTGCTGGTCCTCATCTCCCACTGGTAACCTCTCAAACGAACCACAAACACTTGGGCTCTGAACTTGTTTAGCCTACGAAAACTTCCAACGTACACAGCCTCTCCTGCTCAATCTGGCCAGAGCTCAACACCAAAATTGCGAACGTCCAGCGATTGCTCCTACACTAAAGGTGCCAGCCCTGAAAGCTCTTGCTGGTCCTCATCTCCCACTGGTAACCTCTGAAACGAACCACAAACACTTGGGCTCTGAACTTGTTTAGCCTACGAAAACTTCCAACGTACACAGCCTCTCCTGCTCAATCTGGTAAAAATTCAACACCAAAATTGCGAACGTCCAGCGATTGCTCCTACACTAAAGGTGCCAGCCCTGAAAGCTCTTGCTGGTCCTCATCTCCCACTGGTAACCTCTCAAACGAACCACAAACACTTGGGCTCTGAACTTGTTTAGCCTACTAAAACTTCCAACGTACGCAGCCTCTCCTGCTCAATCTGGCCAGAGCTCAACACCGAAATTGCGAACGTCCGGCGATTGCTCCTACACTAAAGGTGCCAGCCCTGAAAGCTCTTGCTGGTCCTCATCTCCCACTGGTAACCTCTCAAACGAACCACAAACACTTGGGCTCTGAACTTGTTTAGCCTACTAAAACTTCCAACGTACATAGCCTCTCCTGCTCAATCTGGCCAGAGCTCAACACCGAAATTGCGAACGTCCGGCGATTGCTCCTACACTAAAGGTGCCAGCCCTGAAAGCTCTTGCTGGTCCTCATCTCCCACTGGTAACCTCTCAAACGAACCACAAACACTTGGGCTCTGAACTTGTTTAGCCTACTAAAACTTCCAACGTACACAGCCTCTCCTGCTCAATCTGGCCAGAGCTCAACACCGAAATTGCGAACGTCCGGCGATTGCTCCTACACTAAAGGTGCCAGCCCTGAAAGCTCTTGCTGGTCCTCATCTCCCACTGGTAACCTCTCAAACGAACCACAAACACTTGGGCTCTGAACTTGTTTAGCCTACGAAAACTTCCAACGTACACAGCCTCTCCTGCTCAATCTGGCCAAAATTCAACACCGAAAGTGCGAACGTCCAGCGTGTGCTCCTACACTAAAGGTGCCAGCCCTGAAAGCTCTTGCTGGTCCTCATCTCCCACTGGTAACCTCTCAAACGAACCACAAACACTTGGGCTCTGAACTTGTTTAGCCTACGAAAACTTCCAACGTACACAGCCTCTCCTGCTCAATCTGGCCAGAGCTCAACACCGAAATTGCGAACGTCCAGCGATTGCTCCTACACTAAAGGTGCCAGCCCTGAAAGCTCTTGCTGGTCCTCATCTCCCACTGGTAACCTCTGAAACGAACCACAAACACTTGGGCTCTGAACTTGTTTAGCCTACTAAAACTTCCAACGTACACAGCCTCTCCTGCTCAATCTGGTAAAAATTCAACACCAAAATTGCGAACGTCCAGCGATTGCTCCTACACTAAAGGTGCCAGCCCTGAAAGCTCTTGCTGGTCCTCATCTCCCACTGGTAACCTCTCAAACGAACCACAAACACTTGGGCTCTGAACTTGTTTAGCCTACTAAAACTTCCAACGTACGCAGCCTCTCCTGCTCAATCTGGCCAGAGCTCAACACCGAAATTGCGAACGTCCGGCGATTGCTCCTACACTAAAGGTGCCAGCCCTGAAAGCTCTTGCTGGTCCTCATCTCCCACTGGTAACCTCTCAAACGAACCACAAACACTTGGGCTCTGAACTTGTTTAGCCTACGAAAACTTCCAACGTACACAGCCTCTCCTGCTCAATCTGGCCAGAGCTCAACACCGAAATTGCGAACGTCCGGCGATTGCTCCTACACTAAAGGTGCCAGCCCTGAAAGCTCTTGCTGGTCCTCATCTCCCACTGGTAACCTCTCAAACGAACCACAAACACTTGGGCTCTGAACTTGTTTAGCCTACTAAAACTTCCAACGTACACAGCCTCTCCTGCTCAATCTGGCCAGAGCTCAACACCGAAATTGCGAACGTCCGGCGATTGCTCCTACACTAAAGGTGCCAGCCCTGAAAGCTCTTGCTGGTCCTCATCTCCCACTGGTAACCTCTCAAACGAACCACAAACACTTGGGCTCTGAACTTGTTTAGCCTACGAAAACTTCCAACGTACACAGCCTCTCCTGCTCAATCTGGCCAGAGCTCAACACCGAAAATGCGAACGTCCAGCGATTGCTCCTACACTAAAGGTGCCAGCCCTGAAAGCTCTTGCTGGTCCTCATCTCCCACTGGTAACCTCTGAAACGAACCACAAACACTTGGCCTCTGAACTTGTTTAGCCTACTAAAACTTCCAACGTACGCAGCCTCTCCTGCTCAATCTGGCCAGAGCTCAACACCGAAATTGCGAACGTCCGGCGATTGCTCCTACACTAAAGGTGCCAGCCCTGAAAGCTCTTGCTGGTCCTCATCTCCCACTGGTAACCTCTCAAACGAACCACAAACACTTGGGCTCTGAACTTGTTTAACCTACTGAAACTTCCAACGTACACAGCCTCTCCTGCTCAATCTGGCCAGAGCTCAACACCGAAATTGTGAACGTCCAGCAATTGCTCCTACATTAAAGGTGCCAGCCCTGAAAGCTCTTGCTGGTCCTCATCTCCCACTGGTAACCTCTCAAACGAACCACAAACACTTGGGCTCTGAACTTGTTTAGCCTACGAAAACTTCCAACGTACACAGCCTCTCCTGCTCAATCTGGCCAAAATTCAACACCGAAATTGCGAACGTCCGGCAATTGCTCCTACACTAAAGGTGCCAGCCCTGAAAGCTCTTGCTGGTCCTCATCTCCCACTGGTAACCTCTCAAACGAACCACAAACACTTGGGCTCTGAACTTGTTTAGCCTACTAAAACTTCCAACGTACGCAGCCTCTCCTGCTCAATCTGGCCAGAGCTCAACACCGAAATTGCGAACGTCCAGCGATTGCTCCTACACTAAAGGTGCCAGCCCTGAAAGCTCTTGCTGGTCCTCATCTCCCACTGGTAACCTCTCAAACGAACCACAAACACTTGGGCTCTGAACTTGTTTAGCCTACTAAAACTTCCAACGTACACAGCCTCTCCTGCTCAATCTGGCCAGAGCTCAACACCGAAAATGCGAACGTCCAGCGATTGCTCCTACACTAAAGGTGCCAGCCCTGAAAGCTCTTGCTGGTCCTCATCTCCCACTGGTAACCTCTCAAACGACCCACAAACACTTGGGCTCTGAACTTGTTTAGCCTACTAAAACTTCCAACGTACACAGCCTCTCCTGCTCAATCTGGCCAGAGCTCAACACCGACATTGCGAACGTCCAGCGATTGCTCCTACACTAAAGGTGCCAGCCCTGAAAGCTCTTGCTGGTCCTCATCTCCCACTGGTAACCTCTCAAACGAACCACAAACACTTGGGCTCTGAACTTGTTTAGCCTACTAAAACTTCCAACGTACACAGCCTCTCCTGCTCAATCTGGTCAAAATTCAACACCAAAATTGCGAACGTCCAGCGATTGCTCCTACACTAAAGGTGCCAGCCCTGAAAGCTCTTGCTGGTCCTCATCTCCCACTGGTAACCTCTCAAACGAACCACAAACACTTGGGCTCTGAACTTGTTTAGCCTACGAAAACTTCCAACGTACACAGCCTCTCCTGCTCAATCTGGTAAAAATTCAAGACCAAAATTGCGAACGTCCAGCGATTGCTCCTACACTAAAGGTGCCAGCCCTGAAAGCTCTTGCTGGTCCTCATCTCCCACTGGTAACCTCTCAAACGAACCACAAACACTTGGGCTCTGAACTTGTTTAGCCTACTAAAACTTCCAACGTACGCAGCCTCTCCTGCTCAATCTGGCCAGAGCTCAACACCGAAATTGCGAACGTCCGGCGATTGCTCCTACACTAAAGGTGCCAGCCCTGAAAGCTCTTGCTGGTCCTCATCTCCCACTGGTAACCTCTCAAACGAACCACAAACACTTGGGCTCTGAACTTGTTTAGCCTACTAAAACTTCCAACGTACACAGCCTCTCCTGCTCAATCTGGCCAGAGCTCAACACCGAAATTGCGAACGTCCGGCGATTGCTCCTACACTAAAGGTGCCAGCCCTGAAAGCTCTTGCTGGTCCTCATCTCCCACTGGTAACCTCTCAAACGAACCACAAACACTTGGGCTCTGAACTTGTTTAGCCTACTAAAACTTCCAACGTACACAGCCTCTCCTGCTCAATCTGGCCAGAGCTCAACACCGAAATTGCGAACGTCCGGCGATTGCTCCTACACTAAAGGTGCCAGCCCTGAAAGCTCTTGCTGGTCCTCATCTCCCACTGGTAACCTCTCAAACGAACCACAAACACTTGGGCTCTGAACTTGTTTAGCCTACGAAAACTTCCAACGTACACAGCCTCTCCTGCTCAATCTGGCCAGAGCTCAACACCGAAAATGCGAACGTCCAGCGATTGCTCCTACACTAAAGGTGCCAGCCCTGAAAGCTCTTGCTGGTCCTCATCTCCCACTGGTAACCTCTCAAACGAACCACAAACACTTGGGCTCTGAACTTGTTTAGCCTACGAAAACTTCCAATGTACACAGCCTCTCCTGCTCAATGTGTCCGAAATTCAACACCAAAATTGCGAATGTCCGGCGATTGCTCCTACACTAAAGGTGCCAGCGCTGAAAGCTCTTGCTGGTCCTCATCTCCCACTGGTAACCTCTCAAACGAACCACAAACACTTGGGCTCTGAACTTGTTTAGCCTACGAAAACTTCCAACGTACACAGCCTCTCCTGCTCAATCTGGTAAAAATTCAACACCAAAATTGCGAACGTCCAGCGATTGCTCCTACACTAAAGGTGCCAGCCCTGAAAGCTCTTGCTGGTCCTCATCTCCCACTGGTAACCTCTCAAACGAACCACAAACACTTGGGCTCTGAACTTGTTTAGCCTACTAAAACTTCCAACGTACGCAGCCTCTCCTGCTCAATCTGGCCAGAGCTCAACACCGAAATTGCGAACGTCCGGCGATTGCTCCTACACTAAAGGTGCCAGCCCTGAAAGCACTTGCTGGTCCTCATCTCCCACTGGTAACCTCTCAAACGAACCACAAACACTTGGGCTCTGAACTTGTTTAGCCTACTAAAACTTCCAACGTACACAGCCTCTCCTGCTCAATCTGGCCAGAGCTCAACACCGAAATTGCGAACGTCCGGCGATTGCTCCTACACTAAAGGTGCCAGCCCTGAAAGCTCTTGCTGGTCCTCATCTCCCACTGGTAACCTCTCAAACGAACCACAAACACTTGGGCTCTGAACTTGTTTAACCTACTGAAACTTCCAACGTACACAGCCTCTCCTGCTCAATCTGGCCAGAGCTCAACACCGAAATTGTGAACGTCCAGCAATTGCTCCTACATTAAAGGTGCCAGCCCTGAAAGCTCTTGCTGGTCCTCATCTCCCACTGGTAACCTCTCAAACGAACCACAAACACTTGGGCTCTGAACTTGTTTAGCCTACGAAAACTTCCAACGTACACAGCCTCTCCTGCTCAATCTGGCCAAAATTCAACACCGAAATTGCGAACGTCCGGCAATTGCTCCTACACTAAAGGTGCCAGCCCTGAAAGCTCTTGCTGGTCCTCATCTCCCACTGGTAACCTCTCAAACGAACCACAAACACTTGGGCTCTGAACTTGTTTAGCCTACTAAAACTTCCAACGTACGCAGCCTCTCCTGCTCAATCTGGCCAGAGCTCAACACCGAAATTGCGAACGTCCGGTGATTGCTCCTACACTAAAGGTGCCAGCCCTGAAAGCTCTTGCTGGTCCTCATCTCCCACTGGTAACCTCTCAAACGAACCACAAACACTTGGGCTCTGAACTTGTTTAGCCTACTAAAACTTCCAACGTACACAGCCTCTCCTGCTCAATCTGGCCAGAGCTCAACACCGAAAATGCGAACGTCCAGCGATTGCTCCTACACTAAAGGTGCCAGCCCTGAAAGCTCTTGCTGGTCCTCATCTCCCACTGGTAACCTCTCAAACGAACCACAAACACTTGGGCTCTGAACTTGTTTAGCCTACTAAAACTTCCAACGTACACAGCCTCTCCTGCTCAATCTGGCCAGAGCTCAACACCGACATTGCGAACGTCCAGCGATTGCTCCTACACTAAAGGTGCCAGCCCTGAAAGCTCTTGCTGGTCCTCATCTCCCACTGGTAACCTCTCAAACGAACCACAAACACTTGGGCTCTGAACTTGTTTAGCCTACTAAAACTTCCAACGTACGCAGCCTCTCCTGCTCAATCTGGCCAGAGCTCAACACCGAAATTGCGAACGTCCGGCGATTGCTCCTACACTAAAGGTGCCAGCCCTGAAAGCTCTTGCTGGTCCTCATCTCCCACTGGTAACCTCTCAAACGAACCACAAACACTTGGGCTCTGAACTTGTTTAGCCTACTAAAACTTCCAACATACACAGCCTCTCCTGCTCAATCTGGCCAGAGCTCAACACCGAAATTGCGAACGTCCGGCGATTGCTCCTACACTAAAGGTGCCAGCCCTGAAAGCTCTTGCTGGTCCTCATCTCCCACTGGTAACCTCTCAAACGAACCACAAACACTTGGGCTCTGAACTTGTTTAGCCTACGAAAACTTCCAACGTACACAGCCTCTCCTGCTCAATCTGGCCAGAGCTCAACACCGAAAATGCGAACGTCCGGCGATTGCTCCTACACTAAAGGTGCCAGCCCTGAAAGCTCTTGCTGGTCCTCATCTCCCACTGGTAACCTCTCAAATGAACCACAAACACTTGGGCTCTGAACTTGTTTAGCCTACTAAAACTTCCAACGTACACAGCCTCTCCTGCTCAATCTGGCCAGAGCTCAACACCGAAATTGCGAACGTCCAGCGATTGCTCCTACACTAAAGGTGCCAGCCCTGAAAGCTCTTGCTGGTCCTCATCTCCCACTGGTAACCTCTCAAACGAACCACAAACACTTGGGCTCTGAACTTGTTTAGCCTACGAAAACTTCCAACGTACACAGCCTCTCCTGCTCAATCTGGCCAAAATTCAACACCAAAATTGCGAACGTCCAGCGAGTGCTCCTACACTAAAGGTGCCAGCCCTGAAAGCTCTTGCTGGTCCTCATCTCCCACTGGTAACCTCTCAAACGAACCACAAACACTTGGGCTCTGAACTTGTTTAGCCTACTAAAACTTCCAACATACACAGCCTCTCCTGCTCAATGTGTCCAAAATTCAACACCGAAATTGCGAACGTCCGGCGATTGCTCCTACACTAAAGGTGCCAGCCCTGAAAGCTCTTGCTGGTCCTCATCTCCCACTGGTAACCTCTCAAACGAACCACAAACACTTGGGCTCTGAACTTGTTTAGCCTACGAAAACTTCCAACGTACACAGCCTCTCCTGCTCAATCTGGCCAGAGCTCAACACCGAAAATGCGAACGTCCAGCGATTGCTCCTACACTAAAGGTGCCAGCCCTGAAAGCTCTTGCTGGTCCTCATCTCCCACTGGTAACCTCTGAAACGAACCACAAACACTTGGCCTCTGAACTTGTTTAGCCTACTAAAACTTCCAACGTACGCAGCCTCTCCTGCTCAATCTGGCCAGAGCTCAACACCGAAATTGCGAACGTCCGGCGATTGCTCCTACACTAAAGGTGCCAGCCCTGAAAGCTCTTGCTGGTCCTCATCTCCCACTGGTAACCTCTGAAACGAACCACAAACACTTGGCCTCTGAACTTGTTTAACCTACTGAAACTTCCAACGTACACAGCCTCTCCTGCTCAATCTGGCCAGAGCTCAACACCGAAATTGTGAACGTCCAGCAATTGCTCCTACATTAAAGGTGCCAGCCCTGAAAGCTCTTGCTGGTCCTCATCTCCCACTGGTAACCTCTCAAACGAACCACAAACACTTGGGCTCTGAACTTGTTTAGCCTACGAAAACTTCCAACGTACACAGCCTCTCCTGCTCAATCTGGCCAAAATTCAACACCGAAATTGCGAACGTCCGGCAATTGCTCCTACACTAAAGGTGCCAGCCCTGAAAGCTCTTGCTGGTCCTCATCTCCCACTGGTAACCTCTCAAACGAACCACAAACACTTGGGCTCTGAACTTGTTTAGCCTACTAAAACTTCCAACGTACGCAGCCTCTCCTGCTCAATCTGGCCAGAGCTCAACACCGAAAATGCGAACGTCCGGTGATTGCTCCTACACTAAAGGTGCCAGCCCTGAAAGCTCTTGCTGGTCCTCATCTCCCACTGGTAACCTCTCAAACGAACCACAAACACTTGGGCTCTGAACTTGTTTAGCCTACTAAAACTTCCAACGTACGCAGCCTCTCCTGCTCAATCTGGCCAGAGCTCAACACCGAAAATGCGAACGTCCAGCGATTGCTCCTACACTAAAGGTGCCAGCCCTGAAAGCTCTTGCTGGTCCTCATCTCCCACTGGTAACCTCTCAAACGAACCACAAACACTTGGGCTCTGAACTTGTTTAGCCTACTAAAACTTCCAACATACACAGCCTCTCCTGCTCAATGTGTCCAAAATTCAACACCGAAATTGCGAACGTCCGGCGATTGCTCCTACACTAAAGGTGCCAGCCCTGAAAGCTCTTGCTGGTCCTCATCTCCCACTGGTAACCTCTCAAACGAACCACAAACACTTGGGCTCTGAACTTGTTTAGCCTACGAAAACTTCCAACGTACACAGCCTCTCCTGCTCAATCTGGCCAGAGCTCAACACCGAAAATGCGAACGTCCAGCGATTGCTCCTACACTAAAGGTGCCAGCCCTGAAAGCTCTTGCTGGTCCTCATCTCCCACTGGTAACCTCTGAAACGAACCACAAACACTTGGCCTCTGAACTTGTTTAGCCTACTAAAACTTCCAACGTACGCAGCCTCTCCTGCTCAATCTGGCCAGAGCTCAACACCGAAATTGCGAACGTCCGGCGATTGCTCCTACACTAAAGGTGCCAGCCCTGAAAGCTCTTGCTTGCTGTCCTCATCTCCCACTGGTAACCTCTGAAACGAACCACAAACACTTGGCCTCTGAACTTGTTTAACCTACTGAAACTTCCAACGTACACAGCCTCTCCTGCTCAATCTGGCCAGAGCTCAACACCGAAATTGTGAACGTCCAGCAATTGCTCCTACATTAAAGGTGCGAGCCCTGAAAGCTCTTGATGGTCCTCATCTCCCACTGGTAACCTCTCAAACGAACCACAAACACTTGGGCTCTGAACTTGTTTAGCCTACGAAAACTTCCAACGTACACAGCCTCTCCTGCTCAATCTGGCCAAAATTCAACACCGAAATTGCGAACGTCCGGCAATTGCTCCTACACTAAAGGTGCCAGCCCTGAAAGCTCTTGCTGGTCCTCACCACTGGTAACCTCTCAAACGAACCACAAACACTTGGGCTCTGAACTTGTTTAGCCTACTAAAACTTCCAACGTACGCAGCCTCTCCTGCTCAATCTGGCCAGAGCTCAACACCGAAATTGCGAACGTCCGGTGATTGCTCCTACACTAAAGGTGCCAGCCCTGAAAGCTCTTGCTGGTCCTCATCTCCCACTGGTAACCTCTCAAACGAACCACAAACACTTGGGCTCTGAACTTGTTTAGCCTACTAAAACTTCCAACGTACGCAGCCTCTCCTGCTCAATCTGGCCAGAGCTCAACACCGAAAATGCGAACGTCCAGCGATTGCTCCTACACTAAAGGTGCCAGCCCTGAAAGCTCTTGCTGGTCCTCATCTCCCACTGGTAACCTCTCAAACGAACCACAAACACTTGGGCTCTGAACTTGTTTAGCCTACTAAAACTTCCAACGTACGCAGCCTCTCCTGCTCAATCTGGCCAGAGCTCAACACCGAAATTGCGAACGTCCGGCGATTGCTCCTACACTAAAGGTGCCAGCCCTGAAAGCTCTTGCTGGTCCTCATCTCCCACTGGTAACCTCTCAAACGAACCACAAACACTTGGGCTCTGAACTTGTTTAGCCTACTAAAACTTCCAACGTACACAGCCTCTCCTGCTCAATCTGGCCAAAATTAAGCACCAAAATTGCGAACGTCCAGCGATTGCTCCTACACTAAAGGTGCCAGCCCTGAAAGCTCTTGCTGGTCCTCATCTCCCACTGGTAACCTCTCAAACGAACCACAAACACTTGGGCTCTGAACTTGTTTAGCCTACTAAAACTTCCAACATACACAGCCTCTCCTGCTCAATGTGTCCAAAATTCAACACCGAAATTGCGAACGTCCGGCGATTGCTCCTACACTAAAGGTGCCAGCCCTGAAAGCTCTTGCTGGTCCTCATCTCCCACTGGTAACCTCTCAAACGAACCACAAACACTTGGGCTCTGAACTTGTTTAGCCTACGAAAACTTCCAACGTACACAGCCTCTCCTGCTCAATCTGGCCAGAGCTCAACACCGAAATTGTGAACGTCCGGCGATTGCTCCTACACTAAAGGTGCCAGCCCTGAAAGCTCTTGCTGGTCCTCATCTCCCACTGGTAACCTCTCAAACGAACCACAAACACTTGGGCTCTGAACTTGTTTAGCCTACGAAAACTTCCAACGTACACAGCCTCTCCTGCTCAATCTGGCCAGAGCTCAACACCGAAAATGTGAACGTCCAGCGATTGCTCCTACACTAAAGGTGCCAGCCCTGAAAGCTCTTGCTGGTCCTCATCTCCCACTGGTAACCTCTCAAACGAACCACAAACACTTGGGCTCTGAACTTGTTTAGCCTACTAAAACTTCCAACGTACACAGCCTCTCCTGCTCAATCTGGCCAGAGCTCAACACCGAAATTGCGAACGTCCAGCGATTGCTCCTACACTAAAGGTGCCAGCCCTGAAAGCTCTTGCTGGTCCTCATCTCCCACTGGTAACCTCTCAAACGAACCACAAACACTTGGGCTCTGAACTTGTTTAGCCTACGAAAACTTCCAACGTACACAGCCTCTCCTGCTCAATCTGGCCAAAATTCAACACCAAAATTGCGAACGTCCAGCGAGTGCTCCTACACTAAAGGTGCCAGCCCTGAAAGCTCTTGCTGGTCCTCATCTCCACTGGTAACCTCTCAAACGAACCACAAACACTTGGGCTCTGAACTTGTTTAGCCTACTAAAACTTCCAACATACACAGCCTCTCCTGCTCAATGTGTCCAAAATTCAACACCGAAATTGCGAACGTCCGGCGATTGCTCCTACACTAAAGGTGCCAGCCCTGAAAGCTCTTGCTGGTCCTCATCTCCCACTGGTAACCTCTCAAACGAACCACAAACACTTGGGCTCTGAACTTGTTTAGCCTACGAAAACTTCCAACGTACACAGCCTCTCCTGCTCAATCTGGCCAGAGCTCAACACCGAAATTGCGAACGTCCAGCGATTGCTCCTACACTAAAGGTGCCAGCCCTGAAAGCTCTTGCTGGTCCTCATCTCCCACTGGTAACCTCTCAAACGAACCACAAACACTTGGGCTCTGAACTTGTTTAGCCTACTAAAACTTCCAACATACACAGCCTCTCCTGCTCAATGTGTCCAAAATTCAACACCGAAATTGCGAACGTCCGGCGATTGCTCCTACACTAAAGGTGCCAGCCCTGAAAGCTCTTGCTGGTCCTCATCTCCCACTGGTAACCTCTCAAACGAACCACAAACACTTGGGCTCTGAACTTGTTTAGCCTACGAAAACTTCCAACGTACACAGCCTCTCCTGCTCAATCTGGCCAAAATTCAGCACCGAAATTGCAAACGTCCAGCGATTGCTCCTACACTAAAGGTGCCAGCCCTGAAAGCTCTTGCTGGTCCTCATCTCCCACTGGTAACCTCTGAAACGAACCACAAACACTTGGCCTCTGAACTTGTTTAGCCTACTAAAACTTCCAACGTACGCAGCCTCTCCTGCTCAATCTGGCCAGAGCTCAACACCGAAATTGCGAACGTCCGGCGATTGCTCCTACACTAAAGGTGCCAGCCCTGAAAGCTCTTGCTGGTCCTCATCTCCCACTGGTAACCTCTGAAACGAACCACAAACACTTGGCCTCTGAACTTGTTTAACCTACTGAAACTTCCAACGTACACAGCCTCTCCTGCTCAATCTGGCCAGAGCTCAACACCGAAATTGTGAACGTCCAGCAATTGCTCCTACATTAAAGGTGCCAGCCCTGAAAGCTCTTGCTGGTCCTCATCTCCCACTGGTAACCTCTCAAACGAACCACAAACACTTGGGCTCTGAACTTGTTTAGCCTACGAAAACTTCCAACGTACACAGCCTCTCCTGCTCAATCTGGCCAAAATTCAACACCGAAATTGCGAACGTCCGGCAATTGCTCCTACACTAAAGGTGCCAGCCCTGAAAGCTCTTGCTGGTCCTCATCTCCCACTGGTAACCTCTCAAACGAACCACAAACACTTGGGCTCTGAACTTGTTTAGCCTACTAAAACTTCCAACGTACGCAGCCTCTCCTGCTCAATCTGGCCAGAGCTCAACACCGAAATTGCGAACGTCCGGTGATTGCTCCTACACTAAAGGTGCCAGCCCTGAAAGCTCTTGCTGGTCCTCATCTCCCACTGGTAACCTCTCAAACGAACCACAAACACTTGGGCTCTGAACTTGTTTAGCCTACTAAAACTTCCAACGTACGCAGCCTCTCCTGCTCAATCTGGCCAGAGCTCAACACCGAAAATGCGAACGTCCAGCGATTGCTCCTACACTAAAGGTGCCAGCCCTGAAAGCTCTTGCTGGTCCTCATCTCCCACTGGTAACCTCTCAAACGAACCACAAACACTTGGGCTCTGAACTTGTTTAGCCTACTAAAACTTCCAACGTACGCAGCCTCTCCTGCTCAATCTGGCCAGAGCTCAACACCGAAATTGCGAACGTCCGGCGATTGCTCCTACACTAAAGGTGCCAGCCCTGAAAGCTCTTGCTGGTCCTCATCTCCCACTGGTAACCTCTCAAACGAACCACAAACACTTGGGCTCTGAACTTGTTTAGCCTACTAAAACTTCCAACGTACACAGCCTCTCCTGCTCAATCTGGCCAAAATTAAGCACCAAAATTGCGAACGTCCAGCGATTGCTCCTACACTAAAGGTGCCAGCCCTGAAAGCTCTTGCTGGTCCTCATCTCCCACTGGTAACCTCTCAAACGAACCACAAACACTTGGGCTCTGAACTTGTTTAGCCTACTAAAACTTCCAACATACACAGCCTCTCCTGCTCAATGTGTCCAAAATTCAACACCGAAATTGCGAACGTCCGGCGATTGCTCCTACACTAAAGGTGCCAGCCCTGAAAGCTCTTGCTGGTCCTCATCTCCCACTGGTAACCTCTCAAACGAACCACAAACACTTGGGCTCTGAACTTGTTTAGCCTACGAAAACTTCCAACGTACACAGCCTCTCCTGCTCAATCTGGCCAGAGCTCAACACCGAAATTGTGAACGTCCGGCGATTGCTCCTACACTAAAGGTGCCAGCCCTGAAAGCTCTTGCTGGTCCTCATCTCCCACTGGTAACCTCTCAAACGAACCACAAACACTTGGGCTCTGAACTTGTTTAGCCTACGAAAACTTCCAACGTACACAGCCTCTCCTGCTCAATCTGGCCAGAGCTCAACACCGAAAATGTGAACGTCCAGCGATTGCTCCTACACTAAAGGTGCCAGCCCTGAAAGCTCTTGCTGGTCCTCATCTCCCACTGGTAACCTCTCAAACGAACCACAAACACTTGGGCTCTGAACTTGTTTAGCCTACTAAAACTTCCAACGTACACAGCCTCTCCTGCTCAATCTGGCCAGAGCTCAACACCGAAATTGCGAACGTCCAGCGATTGCTCCTACACTAAAGGTGCCAGCCCTGAAAGCTCTTGCTGGTCCTCATCTCCCACTGGTAACCTCTCAAACGAACCACAAACACTTGGGCTCTGAACTTGTTTAGCCTACGAAAACTTCCAACGTACACAGCCTCTCCTA